>NC_091282.1:1037656374-1037956541 GCF_032444005.1 Ranitomeya imitator
TCACTGCAACATAAATATTAATTACAGTGAAATCCCCTGATGATGCTTGGTGCGAAACATGAGCGGGGTACATTTTCTATAGGTGAGCAGGTACCGTTACCACTGTTTATACCCTTTATGCTGGTTACATTCCTCCACTCTTCAAGATCTTCCGTCTTTATTTCGTATTTTCCTATCTACTCTTTCCTGTGGGTTAGTGAATATCGCTGAGAGCCCATCAATAGTGCAATGAGACCGTATGGTTTATGTTTAGTTCCCCATGCTTTCAGTTTCATACACCGTGTCTGCATTTGCCATCTTTTTTTGTGACCATATACACAGCTGTTACTACAGTATATTGTTTTTGACATCGCCTATTTGATTTTTTACTTTTACTATATTACTATTGTCAAATCTTGCCTATTTTCTTTTTTTTGTATATTTCATTACCATGACAGACAAATCCTAAGAAAATTATATTGGTTTTAGTCACTGAAAACATCTAACCCATAACTCAAAGAACTAGATACGTAAAGGACTATTACTTGTGGGCCCCGTGACCGGAGATCGGGTGTATAGGGACAGGCGGGGAAGAAACAGTCAAACCATTTCCTGCTACCCCAAGTCCCGAATGGAGGAGTACGGGATATGTAAAATCTAAATATATAAGACCAGTGAATGTATGAAAAATGTAAAGTTATGGTAAGTATTTTCTCTTGTATTATATATCAAAAATAAAAAAATGTAAAACTGAAAAAAAAAGCCAAGTTAAACACATGCACATAAGTACATTTTTTTTTTTAAAACTTCAGCATTTTCTTTTTGCAGAACAGATGCTGTAAATTCACATTCAATAAGTGGCAATGCTATTTTTCTTCTTAGCCAGCAAACAGAGCTTTCCTGCCGTTCGCTTCCTAATATCAGGGGACTCACTGATAGGGAAGCCTAGCAAACGCTATGATAATGAACTGAGGCTCATCCATTTCCATCCCCTGCACATCGGTCAGAACACACACTATAAGTCACAGGCAGACCGCTTTCTACTTCTGAGGAGGATCAACCATATCTCATTGCCCATCATCTTGACTCCTCACACACGGGAAGGGCAGACACTGACAGACAGGGATGAGACGATACTTCACACGCTCATACAGACCGTAATGTACCGGACGCATATCTATTCATCTCTATAATAACATTTTCACACATCCGCAGCATTTTCTCCTTTGTCAATGTAAAGAAAAAAAAATAGTAACAGATAATATAAGGCTATAGGAATAAAATGTAATATAAGAATACTCACACACACACAAAAAGGTGCGGCTCGATTAATTTATGAAGCATGCAAGGCAGCTCCATAGAGAAGGCAAAAAAAAAAAAGAAACAAAGGATTGATTTTGACAATAAAGCCCTGGCACCAAGGTTTTATTTCTCTGCACAGAGAGGAACCTTACTGTTATTATGAAAATTTCCCTAGGAGAAAAAAAAATGCCGCTCTAGCACATTACCGAACGCCAATTCATCATAACAGGGCCTCGCTCCTGCTCATCAACAAGTCTGAGTGATGAAAAGATCCAATATTATCCTGACAGTGCTTCACGCGCCATTCTCAATCACACATTATTACGGCATCCATATTAATTTTCGGTGACACACGTCCTAGGCCTGTTCAAATTAGGCAAGCCAACGAGGGGGAGTTGATGAAATACCAGCATAGCCACAGCTCATTGCATTCCAATTTGCATGCAAATGGTTTATCAGGAGAATTCCATTCCAGGCAACTGGCAAGTGAAAAACAACAGTAATCTACACTTCAGGGCTACCATACAGAGCTTAATGAATCGCGGAGAGGGGAGAAAGTGACAGACCTATGAGAGGATCGATCTCCACCGGCAGCTGGTACGGCTGGTCCTGCACAGCACCTTGATGGGCTAAAGGAAGGGGAAAAACGCTTTAGTTCATGGAATAAACACAAAATGTAGGTATATATAAATATTTACAATTCAGAGTCCTCAGTGGTTGATACCTTTTAATGGCTAACTGAAAAGATGGTAACAAATTGCAAACTTTCAAGACTACGCAGGCCCCTTCCTCAGGAAAGCTTGCAATTTGTTACCATCTTTTCAGTTAGCCATTAAAAGGTATCAACCACTGAGGACTCTCAATTCTGAATATGTTTCTATCCACTGGCTAACGCGGTACCGACATATATATATTTCCTGTGTGTATATATAAAAAGGGAAGCTCCATAGTGAGCAATGAAGTGAGCAAGCACTGTTCAAGGTAGAAAAATAAATAACGCAACAAACAAGAGCAAGCACTGTGCTTGAAAAAGGCTTCAGTAAAAGTGTTGGAATGTCACACCTAGGCCTCATTCAGAAGCGAAGATGGATAGAACAGACACTGTGCAAAAGTTTTAGGCGGGCGATGAAGAAATGCTGCAAAGCTTGAATGCTTAAGAGATAGAAGTGTTTACTAGTATAATGTCACCAAAAGTTCTAGGTACACTTGCACGCAGTTTTTGAAGAAACTAGAGAAGAAACTCGGCCATGGATATTGTTCCCCAACAAGACTTCTGCAGCACCACAAATTCTGTCGTTTAGCTTTGGCTCTTCCCACTTGCACTGGTGTGTTGTCAAGTGGGGTAATAGTTTTGGGGTTCAGGTCAGCTGTTTTATGTCTACTGACATCAATCCCAGGGGTTAGTAATGGAGAGGCATCTATCAGAAAAAAAAGTCCTTTATTTGAAAAAATAAAAATAAAAAACACAGTCCCCAACCCTTTTTTACTCATTTATTAGGATCAAAATAAAAAATGAAAATAGCGGACGTAAACCCCAAAACTATTACCCCACTTGCCACCACACCGGGGCAAGTGGGAAAAAGCTGGGCAAAGCGCCAGAATTGGTGCATCTAATGGATGTACCTTTTCTGGGGCGCCTGCAGGCTGCTATTTTTAGGCTGGGGAGGGCCAATATCCACAACCCCTTCCAGTCTAAGAATTCCAGCCCCCAGCTGTCTGCTTCTGCTTGGCCGTTATCAAAATGGGATGACTGCATGCAGTTTTTTGTCTTATTATTTATTTAAATAATTAAAAAAAAACATGTGGGGACCTCCATTTTTGATAACACCCAAAGTAAAGTTGACAGCTGAAGGCTGCAGCCCACAGCTGTCAGCTTCAACTGTGCTGGCTATCAAGAATAGAGGGATCACACGTCTTTTTTTTTTATACAGTGCGCCGCCAGCCAATCACAGCCATGCCAATACTTGACATGGCTGTGATGTGTGATGCGGCCGGAAGTTCCCACACAGTAAAAGCTTGTTGATTGGCTAAATTGTAGCCTTTCAACACGCTGTGTTCGGTCTACCGAATCCGGACAGGTGTCCGGTACGTAACCCGAACTTTACCGTTCGGTTTTGCCCATCCTTAAAGAAGACCAACCTACTCTGTACAGTTGATAAGTTTAGCTAGGTCACACGTTCCTTCAAAAACGGTTTCAAGTGCACATATCCAGTATGGACATTTATATATAAATATGAAAATTTGTATGTGGTGACTTCATTTTATGCTTGAACAACAGTTTTTCAATATCTTTAAACCGGACAACAACCTTAAACGTTTTTTCTGAACTTTGATATTGAATTGACGGTCCATACTCAGGATAATGATCAGTTTCAGATTGGTCAGGCCCAACCAATGGTAGCCCCTAATGATCAGTAGGCTGAACAAGCTGTAGCACTCGGTTGATTGCAGAGTCCTTATAAAGAGAGACTGTCAATGGACTCATGCTGCATGAACTGCGGGCAGCATGAATCACTGCCCAACTCTGAAGCTGCGGCTAGGTATGTTTTACTCTAAAATACTGAAGCTTTTCAGAGAACATAGTTTAATAAGTTGGCTGGGGACTACAGGAAGAGTCCAGACTAGTTGAGTGTGGTCCCTGGCTGGCTTCTCCCTCGATTCTCTCCCATCTGTGTGCATGGAGATAGACATGTAAATCACCAAGAGCAGGAGGCCCGGAGCCCCACTAGTCAGGTTTCTCTCTGTAGTTCCCAGCCAGCTTTTCAGACTAGGTTTTCTCAAACACAGCGGCGCTTCAGAGTAAAACATACCTGGCTGAAATCTCACATCCATGCTTTGATTCTTGCAGTTCACTCAGCATGAATCTAATGAAAGGGTCCCTATAACTGTGTATTAGGCACAGCTCCGTATATCTTGTAGTGGTGGAAACTGGTTACTGCAGTTTAATCTCTTCACGCAACTGAAGGGGCAGTCCAGAAGATAGGTATTGTTTGCTGCTCCTTGTATCAATGATTCGTGCACTACCTTCCCAACCCTATACCAGGCAGGAGTTTTCCTTTATATAGACTGTCCAGAAGTTATGAAGGCTCAAGTTCAAACACTCAGGGAGCGCCACTCTAAAGTGAAATTGTAGCGGTTTCTGCAGGTCTTAAATTATTTTTGGATTCAAACCTAGGGTCAGTTAAAAAAAAGAATAGATAGTATAGAGGAAAGACTAGTATGTTTCTGGCTGGATCCATTTCTGGCTTTGGCTAAAAACAAATTGCAATACACAAGTATTAAAAAACTGCATGAAAACCAGATACATTGGAACATACTGTTAAGATGTCCCTTTATACTGTATAAAATACTGGAAAATATATATTTGACCTGTACTCACCAGGAAGACTGTGCCACTTGTTCACTGCGAATAGCCTGTTAGCAGTGACAGTAATGACCGCGGGACTGGTCAACCCAGGCTGCGTATTCGCTGCAACGTGAGTGACGGGTGAGTTGGAGGGGAACTTCAGAACCATAATGACATCGTGCTGAGCCTGGTCTGTGAACATCAGTGGAGTCTGCAGGAGGAGATACTGTTGAGTGGGCACAACAACAACCCAGACAAGTGGAAGAAGGGAACAAGAGTATGAAGACAAATCAAAGGACACAAGAAAAACAGGACAAGAAAAGGAAGACCTGATTATAATAGAAAAGCATACAGCAGAAAGAAAATACAAAGCACACCACACTAAGGCCAATAAGGGGAAGGCCTATATTAATAGGAATTCACATCTTTTATGTGCAGTATTATAATATCATTATATCAAAATTCTGTATGTGCAGTTTAAAAATTCACATGGTTTGGTACGGTGCAGTTATAAAGCCCCAGGTAGAGGAATATTAATATCGAAAAGCAATATTAATATAATGTTTTAAATGACAGCTATTATAGTGCTGCATTATCCGACAAAAGCTCTTTAAGATATGTACCAGTTTCTGTAACCTCCACAAATGGCAAACCCAAAACGTTGTATTACATGGCGGCCATTTAGCTGAATGACCATTTGTGTAATACAAAGAGATGAAACGTGACAGAGCTGCTATTACTGGAGGGTTCTAGTTCATTACAAGGGGTCCCGAGAACAAAAACCCACTATGATGTACATATACCCTAAACGGGAATAGGAACAGTCTGTCTTCATAAGACA
The DNA here is from genome assembly GCF_032444005.1 of Ranitomeya imitator. Taxonomy (NCBI): domain Eukaryota; kingdom Metazoa; phylum Chordata; class Amphibia; order Anura; family Dendrobatidae; genus Ranitomeya; species Ranitomeya imitator. The sequence continues at coordinate 1,037,661,843 of NC_091282.1, forward strand.
ACTCCTTTAAATGAATGGCAGCCAACCATGTGGCTCATATACAGGCTGGGTGTGGCCGAGTAGGAGTAGTTCTTACAAAGTCACGCTCTATTATGTCTCAAAAATGGGTGTCCTAGGATGAGGACCCCGCTCTACGAAGTCATCGCACCCTATAGGATGCGAACAAGGGCTGCAGTCAGTCAAGCAGCGATATACAGTTGTGGCCAAAAGTATTGACACCCGTGCAATTCTGTCAGATAATACTCAGTTTCTTCCTGAAAATGATTGCAATCACAAATTCTTTGGTATTATTATCTTCATTTAATTTGTCATAAATGAAAAAACACAAAAGAGAATGAAGCAAAAAGCAAAACATTGATAATTTCACACAAAACTCCAAAAATGGGCCAGACAAAAGTATTGGCACCCTCAGCCTAATCCTTGGTTGCACAACCTTTAGCCAAAATAACTGCGACCAACCGCTTCCAGTAACCATCAATGAGTTTCTTACAATGCTCTGCTGGAATTTTAGACCATTCTTCTTTGGCAAACTGCTCCAGGTCCCTGATATTTGAAGGGTGCCTTCTCCAAACTGCAATTTTTAGATCTCTCCACAGGTGTTCTATGGGATTCAGGTCTGGACTCATTGCTGGCCACCTTAGAGGTCTCCAGTGCTTTCTCTCAAACCATTTTCTAGTGTGTTTTGGGTCATTGTCCTGCTGGAAGACACATGACCTCTGAGGGAGACCCAGCTTTCTCACACTGGGCCCTACATTATGCTGCAAAATTTGTTGGTAGTCCTCAGACTTCATAATGCACACAGTCAAGCAGTCCAGTGCCAGAGGCAGCAAAGCAACCCCAAAACATCAGGAAACCTCAGCCATGTTTGACTGTAGGGACCGTGTTCTTTTCTTTGAATGCCTCTTTTTTTCTCCTGTAAACTCCATGTTGATGCCTTTGCCCAAAAAGCTCTACTTTTGTCTCATCTGACCAGAGAACATTCTTCCAAAACGTTTTAGGCTTTTTCAGGTAAGTTTTGGCAAACTCTAGCCTGGCTTTTTTATGTCTCGGGGTAAGAAGTGGGGTCTTCCTGGGTCTCCTACCATACAGTCCTTTTTCATTCAGAAGCCGACGGATAGTAGGGGTTGACACTGTTGTACCCTCAGACTGCAGGGCAGCTTGAACTTGTTTGGATGTTAGTCGAGGTTCTTTATCCAACATCCGCACAATCTTGCGTTGAAATCTCTTGTCAATTTTTCTTGTCCGTCCACATCTAGGGAGGTTAGCCACAGTGCCATGGGCTTTAAACTTCTTGATGACACTGCGCACGGTAGACACAGGAACATTCAGGTCTTTGGAGATGGACTTGTAGCCTTGAGATTGCTCATGCTTCCTCACAATTTGGTTTCTCAAGTCCTCGGACAGTTCTTTGGTTTTCTTTCTTTTCTCCATGCTCAATGTGGTACAAACAAGGACACAGGACAGAGGTTGAGTCAACTTTAATCCATGTCAACTGGCTGCAAGTGTGATTTAGTTATTGCCAACACCTGTTAGGTGCCACAGGTAAGTTACAGGTGCTGTTAATTACACAAATTAGAGAAGCATCACATGATTTTTCGAACAGTGCCAATAATTTTGTCCACCCCCTTTTTTATGTTTGGTGTGGAATTATATCCAATTTGACTTTAGGACAATTCTTTTTGTGTTTTTTTCATTTAAGACAAATTAAATGAAGATAATAATAACAAAGAAGTTGTGTTTGCAATCATTTTCAGGAAGAAACTGAGTATTATCGGACAGAATTGCAGGGGTGTTAATACTTTTGGCCACAACTGTAGATACTGTGGAGTATAAAATAACAAATCACATATATCTCTCAAATAAATGTTTGTAACCCAATGGTGGTAATGTTTTAAGTTTGTATTTTCCCCCAAATTTAAATGTTACCACAATTGGGCTACAAACATTATTTTGAGAGATTTGAGAGATATCTGTGATTTGTTATTTTATACTCCATCAGATTGCAGCCTTTCCTTAGGGCTAATACAACAGTGGCATTTTGTAAAAGGAAACCACCAGCATTTTACCGCAAACTCTATGACATTTTTTTAATTTGCTTCACGACATAGAAATAAAATGCATCACTAAAGTAAGGAAGTCAAATAAAAATCCTCAAGTGAACCTGGTCTTAAAAGCAATACACAGTGTGATACAAACAATATATGAGGCAGATTACAAGAATGGAAGAAATATCTGAAGAGAAGAAAAAAAATAAATCAATAAATATTAAATATTTACAGATTATAACTCCTAAATATTAGAAAAGATGACAAATAGAAAATCTTTCATGATGGAAATCACTATGTTAACAGTGCAATTCAATTCTGCTAATTTAGAAACAGAATGGCCCCCTCCCCTCCATGGTGCAGATCAAAGGAGAGATGCTTGGCCAGGCTAACAGTATAGTGAACATAGCATGGTGCAACAGATGGACTAAATGTGTAATTCATGTTAATGTGAATCTGTTACCAGGTTCTTGACATCTAATTGTAGAAACAGAGACCCTGATTCCAGCGATGTATCACTTATTGGGCTGCTTGCTTTAAGCAGGAGATCATCACTAGAGGACTAGGAAACCTGCTGCAAGTTAGTAAAGCATATTCATGAGCTCTGTATAACCCCACCCCCACCACTGATCGGCAGCTTTCTGTGTACACTGTGTATAGGCAGAAAGCAGCGAATCAGTGCTGGGAGTCGGGTTAGACAGAGCTCATCATTAAGAGAACTGGTTGACCTTTAAAACGGGGATGTTATCAAAACTGCAGAAAGCAGCCTAGTAACTTATACATTGCTGGAATCCGGGTCTCTGACCCTACATCATTTTGCTCTCAGAAGGGTTAACATAAACCCGTGAGAGATTCCCTTTACTGCTACCCTGACTAAGTAGGATGTCTTGGACACTTCTCGGTAGTAAACGGGTGAATTTCAAAACAATTTGAAAATATTTTCCTGACTTTGCCATGAACACCACCCACGTATCTAGCATAACATAAAAAAATAATTAAAAAAATGCAGTAACAATAATTAAATAATAATGGGCATAAATAAAAAGCAATGCTGCGCTCTGTGATTACCTCGTTTTTTTTTTTATATTAAAAAGCTATTAAAACTGCATTTGCATTTTTATGATCAGCCCTTTTTAAAAAGTTATTAAGAGTACTTAGAAAAACATATTGCACTAGGAATCCCTGTTTGTACCCTTTGCACAAAGGTGTAAATAAAGGCAACTAATAAGCTATCCAGACACCCTTCTGAGCAAGTGGCTAAAAGCCAATCAATATTATGAGTTAATTCTCCCTGGATGCTCATTCAATTAAAGGTGTCAGTAATGCCTCATCTGATGTGGCCTCAATTAAATCCAGCTATCTGATAGTGTGAAGGCACAAGGGGATTCAACAACAGCAGCGGCAGCAGACAAATAGGCGGCCTTCATGGGGCTGCTAATTACTACACCTGGCGTATATTATGGCTGCTGCACTTAACACAGCACTAGATGGCTCTTATTTCTGCTGTGGGAAGAAAAATGTGCTCACAATAGCCCAGAGGAAGAGGAAATGCATTATGAGTTCATGCAAAATGCCTAGCCGCTCTGTTTACCCACTTTAATGGCATTGTTATTTTATACCCTCGCCCAATTCCTTGTCTGCCATCATAACGCTCATCTCCTACGCATCAGTTTCCTTTTTATTCAGATCACACATTGTGATGGAGCAAAGTGATTGCATATGGTCTCCTTCAAATATTCGCTTTGCCTTAAATAAGATAACGGAATTCGGGGACCAAGATCTCTAAAGGCGTATTAGAAAAAAAAATACTGTGAAATTTGTTTCTTCATTACTTTAATTTACCTTTATACAAAAGGCAAAAAACCCCAGTAAGAACGTTAAAAATATCTTTATATTTCTAGTTAGTTTTGGACACACCGTTTAATAGATGGACACAATTAGGACAAGTTTTAGGCACAAGATATCTAAAGGCGATTCTTGACTCACCCCGTGTAAAATTATCTTCTAAAGCACTTTAGGTATTTTTGGTGGCAACTATTAATTTCTAGGCTACCGTAATTAGCGCTTTGGCAAGTGAATAAGTCTATGTTTATTCTAGGCAGCACATTTACGTTCCGGGATTTCCAGCAGATTCAATTTTTTGTTAAATTGATTCAGAGCCGTTAAAAAATAATAAGGATTAATAATACTAACCCTCACCAACCCCCTGCAGGTCCTGTTGCTGGTTCCGGTTTTCTTGCCTCAGCCAATCACTGGCTGAGAGAGATCTCTGCTGTGGTCAGTGATTGGCTGAGTGCGCATTTCCCGCGAGTTGGGGATGAGACCAGGAAATACAAACAAGCGAGAATCAGTCACCAGAAAAGGATCTGTGGAAGTTCCATGAGGGATCACTGAATTTTTTTAAACAAGTCTAAGCCCTTTTACCAAGAAATGTAATCAGCTGGACACCTTCCATAAATTCTAAGGAATCACAGCAGGGCTATGGGCAGACAGGTACAGTTAGATACCGGCATAAAAGTCATTTCCAGTATATTCTTCTAAATAGACACCATGAATGATAGTGTGAAAATTAGTATTTGATACACTGCTGAGTTTGCAAGTTTTCCCACCTACAAAGAATGGAGAGATCTAATTTTTATCGTAGGTACACTTCAACTGTGAGAGAAAGAATCTTAAAAAATATATAATTATTTCAGGCAATAAAGTGCAATTTAATTAAAATCGTACAATGTGACTGTTTTTTTTTTTGTTTTTAGATTCTGTCTCTCACAGCTGAAGTGTACCTACGATAAAAATTACAGACCTTTTCATTTTTTGCAGGTGGAAGAACTTGCAATATCGGCAGTGTAGCAAATACTTATTTTCCCCACTGTATAATAACCAGAAATTACTGCTAAAGAGTTAAACATAATAGGACAGCAATAGAAACTAATCAAAACTCAAAAGGTTCAGGTTAAAATGTAAAGAAAAGTGAGAAAGTATGGCATTCTGCCAACGTGTGTAAATGTGTCATCTACTCATAATCCGCTACGCGCCACCCAGAAACTTAAGCCTGGCCATTGCGAGCCAAGAACGACATAATTGCATGTTAAATTTGTACTATTTAACCATAATATCCCCAACTTTATGTCAACCAGAAAGCTGTAAAATATCCTAAAATCATCCATTGTTCATAATACGTTTGTGCAAACCACCGTTGTAATTTTAATGGTCTATGCACTGTGTGTAAAACCAGTTCTGATTCAATGCCTATGTCCATTTAAATGCATTATATTCTTAGATTTTCTGCAGGCTAAATCAGGCCTTACTCAGTAGATGGCTATCGGCCAAGTGATGCATTGGCCAACACTCCCAAACACAGAAGCGCTCATTGGGCAGAGCGCTCCTGTGTTCTGTATGATAGAACGTCAGCTGGCTTCTTATCTCACTGAGAACAAGGTCATCGGTAGTCCAAAATGGGACATGCACAATCGTCATCGTTCTCAACCATTAGTCATCCAGCGCCCCCATACACATGTCAATTGATCAACCTACGTGTAATGTGTATAGGAGCTCATAGTGTGAGATGACCAGTATACTAACCGCCATTCTACATGTGGTGCCTATCACTATTGAACATTACAAAATCCTAATAGGATACCTTAGATATATCTCTGTATGACCTAGATTTTATATTTATTGAATTCAGTGGTATTCTACAAGCAAAGTTTTAGGGAAAGAACAACTCCAACTTAAAGTATCCGAAGGAGCACCAGGTGGTGTCACATGGGGCCCTAGCAGCTCCTTAGTAAGGAGTCCACGATGCTTTACTCAATCACTTTATAGCAGATCACAACGGTGTTTGACGGACCTCAATCACTACATCGCACTATAAGTTTTGGGAGAACAAGAGGCATCGAATTCATTAGGAGGCAAACGCCACTTCATGAGTTCGGTACCTCTTCTAAGTGGTGTCTACCTCCGGGTGCAACGCTAGAAATGCTACTGTGGCGTAAATGACTTGATGTTATTATCCCCTCAGTCTACTGGAGTCCTGATGTTGTCTCCACTGTTTCTACAGCAAGAATAGCACAGCATTCGACGTCACTTATAGCAGAAAAGCAGATGGAATTGTGATCAGAACAATTTTAAAAAAAATAAATAAAACTTTTCATTAAAGAATCAATAGACAAAGTAAAGTTTAAAACTAGCAGGGAATCTTTAGAGCTATACCCACTACTTATTAAAAAAAAAATCTAGATATTCCTGAAGGTCACTAAACAGCCACGTAATCTAAGTGGCTGCACTGTCTATGCACAGATTTGATATTTACTATTTTTATTAGTCACTTTAATCACACAAGACTTTCTCAATTGTCTTTACTGTTTCACATTCTTTGTTGAGATTCATTACTATGGAAATCACTCGGATATCCTAATAATATACTTACCACTTGCATGGCTGAACTCCTCGGGGGATGCGGCTCTATTAACAGCTGCGATGGGGTTTGTCCAAAGCTACGAATTTGAGCTTCCACACCCTTCAACAATAGAAGAGGAAGAGTAATAAAATCGAGTTAAATATGAAATCAAGATAATCATCAAAAACGAATTAAAATAATCAGCATTCTAGAATTTAATCATATGCAAAAGTAGACTTATCTCATTGGGGGCTAAGTCCTGTACTTGGCACGGGTATGTAGGGTGAAGTCATTTTAGGAGTATACCGTAGATCATATTTCCATAAGAAACACTGAAAAACTTCTCTGTCCCGCTATGTGATATTAAACAGAAACATTCTATGCTATAACAATCAGGAATCACACACTTCAGCTGATATTGGCCCAAATATGCACAGATAAACTGTCACAATATACAGGAAATACCTCCTGAAGCCACTGAACCTGTTAAAATGCAAAAATTAAAATCCATAACAAATATGTAAGATTTTTTTTTTAATTAAGAATGGCCATTTATAAACCTGAATGCAGACTTCTTTCTAGTAACCCAAGGTTCAGTCCAGGTCCAGGAGGATAGTACTTAATCTTTATATGCCCCACAACAAGTTCAATTTCCACAGGAGCATGACTGGGCCGTGTCCCCTGCATACCGTGGAATATGTTGCTGAGCAATAGCATGAGCACATGCTAGGTAAACGGCATGCTGAAAAAATATGGTTAGGTCTTGAAAGATTCTCCTGATAGTTAATGTGGCAATTTAACTGCATGAGAAAATGGTGCTTTCTAAGAATGAATTAAACTTTAATATGTTTGTTCTAGTCTTTCAGGAAAATCTGGTCCCTAATAATGCCTTAGCCTTCCAGTCCATCACATAGCACGTAGTTATTCAACCAACTCGGCACTGGACAACTAAACTGAGAGCGCAAAGAAACTTCTTGAAACCGTGCAAACTTTAAGCGGGCAAGTTATTGCTGAATACTCTACCATTAAATGCTCATTCAGTGGAAATATTTTTCAAAAATATGAATTTATATTTAAAAACAGCTTTCCGATAATTTGGGCAAATTTGTACTTGAAGACTCTCACAAGGTGGTCAATCAATAAGTGTTGCCCCATTCATGCAGTGAGATGATGACTTACTTCTCTTAAGAGGAGAGGAGGATATTGAGCTCACCAAGCCTTGCAGTAAAAAGCTGGAGGTTGAAATCAGTGTGGCGGGTGCCGATCCCACTGGTGAAGTTCAACCAAGTAGTGAAATTGTGAGAAGGAAAAAAAAAATCAACACATCCATCCAACAAGAAATATTTGATATAGTTTATTCATTGCTGGATGGATGTGCCGATATTTTCCTCCTCACAATTTTATTCCTTTTAGATGCCCTGACTGAATGGAACAACATTTTGGCAAATAGACTTTCCATCTTCAATTTGGGGAAAAGTGGTTGTACAATTATCCTTCAGTCTTAAGCAGCAAATATTCAAGTCACATCTCTGACCAACAGACAATTTGGGCAAAACCCCACAGCAGTGGTACCCAACAGTTAGCCTAATAGTGGAATACGGAAACCCCATATTTAAATATATTTTTGAATTAAGTTTCTGCAGTTGTTTTATTGTAACAATATTTTCTCTTTATTATGATTTCTCTTTACTTAATGGTAGTTCAAAGAAGAACCTGAAATTTGGGCTGAGAACAGTCCATGTTGTGGTTGATCGTTCATTTTCCAAGTACACCGAGCTAATGATTGCACACTATGTGAAAAACACTGCACATATGGATGCAGTTAGAATAAATACATAGTTTTGTAACTTTTCCTCTGCAGACACAAAATCGCTTTTTTTTTCCAAGACTGTCTGATGGCACCAAGGCCATGAATAGAGAAATAAAAGCAGACCAACTATAATAGGAAAGGGCAAGATGCTGTGCAATAGTCATTTTATAGGCAATCTAATCCATAAAAGCTTCAGGACTCCTCATATATTGAAAATAGCCATTAAACAGTAAAATCTCTAATACGAGGTACAACAATAAAATGCATAATTAAGTTGCTAACTCATGACTTTTCAGCCAGAAGTGGATTACTCTGAATGCCAGGAAAGAAAAGTGTAATAGGACATTGTCCTCTATACCGCTAGGAGGAGAGTGACAAATCTATAAAACCTATATAGATAGTGTACGTGTGTGTGTGTGTGTGTGTGTGTGTGTGTGTGTGTGTGTGTGTGTGTGTGTGTGTGTGTGAGAGAGAGAGTGTGTGTGTGTGTGTGTGTAAACCGTATATACTTGAGTATAAGCTGACCCCACTAATTTTGCCACAAAAAACTGGGAAAACTTAATGACTTGAGTATAAGCCTAGGGTGGAAAATGCAGCAGTTACCAGTAAATGTCAAAAGTAAAAATAGATACCAATAAAAGTAAAATTAATTGAGAAATCAGAAGGTTAAGTGTTTTTGAATATCCATATTGAATCAGGAGCCCCATATAATGCTCTATAAAGTTTATGATGGGCCCCATAAGATGCTCCATATTAAAATATGCCCCATATAATCCTGCATAAAGGTTAATAATGGCCCCATAAGATGCTCCATAGACACATTTGCCCAATATAATGCTGCACAAATGTTGATTATGGCCCCATAAGATGCTTCATAAAGATATTTGCCCCATATAGTGCTGCACAAACGTTATGGCCCCATACAGTGCTGCACAAACGTTATGGCCCCATACAGTGCTGCACAAACATTATGGCCCCATATAGTGCTGCACAAACGTTATGGCTCCATATAGTGCTGCACAAACGTTATGGCCCCATATAGTGCTGCACAAACGTTATGGCCCCATACAGTGCTGCACAAACGTTATGGCCCCATACAGTGCTGCACAAACATTATGGCCCCATATAGTGCTGCACAAAAGTTATGGCCCCATATAGTGCTGCACAAACGTTATGGCCCCATACAGTGCTGCACAAACGTTATGGCCCCATACAGTGCTGCACAAACGTTATGGCCCCATGCAGTGCTGCACAAACGTTATGGCCCCATCCAGTGCTGCACAAACATTATGGCCCCTTACAGTGCTGCACAAAATTTTTGCTACTTGGCAGCCAACCCCTCTAATGTTTGGGCGAGTGGGTGGTTGCTCTCATCAGTAGCTTGCACCTGTGCTGCTTTAGCATTTATTATCGGGGGCCTGCTGCACCCTGTGAGTGCATTTGTCATTTGACAAGGTTTTGGTGAGTCTGCTCTTCATGTTGTGTTTTTTTTTTTTAGTTTTTCTATGTTAGCCGTTTTTGATATTAGAGTAGGACTTGCAAGTTGATGAGGACCCTTGACGTTGGGTTGCAAGCTTATCCATTTTGGCCAAAATTGTAACTAATACCTCATCTAATGTATTAAATACATTATTTAATTTTTCATCTTTTTTGCACATTTTATCATCTTTTTGCAGGATACGTCAGGGCCCCTTTATGTTATTCCTTGAGTGTTGCATGTATATATACATGAGAGCAAATATATATATTTGCTCTCATCAGTAGCTTGCACTTGTACTGCTTTAGCATATATTATCGGGGGCCTGCTGCACCCTGCGAGTGCATTTGTCATTTGCATTTGTCGAGGTTTTGGTGAGTCTGTTCTTGTGTTTTTTGTTTTTTTTTAGTTTTTCTATGTTACCGGTTTTCAACAACTTTTGGGGTCCAATTTCTCCTGTTACCCTTGTGAAAATATAAACTTGGGGGCTAAAAAATCTTTTTTGTGGAGAAAAAAAACATTTTTTATTTTCACGACTCTATATTATAAACTTCTGTTTAGCACTCGGGCATTTAAAGTTCTCACCACACATCTGGGTAAGTTCCTTGGGGGGGTCTAGTTTCCAAAATGGGGTCACTTGTGGGGGGTTTCTACTGTTTAGGTGCATTAGAGGCTCTGCAAACGCAACGTAACACCCGCAGACCATTTTATCAAAGTCTGCATTCCAAAATGGCGCCCCTTCCCTTCCGAGCTCTGCCATGCGCCCAAACATTGGTTCCCCCCACATATGGGGTATCAGCCTACTCAGCATAAATTGCACAATAAATTTTGGGGTTCAATTTCTCCTGTTACCCTAGTGAAAGTAAAAATTTGGGGGTGAAAAGATCATTTTTGTGGAAAAAATGATTTTTTTTTTAAATTTTCATGGCTCTACATTATAAACTTCTGTGACGCAGTTGGGGGTTCATAGTGCTCACCACACATCTAGATAAGCTCTTTGGGGGGGTCTAGTTTTCAAAATGGGGTCACTTGTGGGGGTTCCTACTGTTTAGGTACATCAGGAGCTCTGCAAATGCAACATGACGCCCGCAGACCATCCCATAAAAGTCTGCATTCCAACGGCGCTCCTTCCCTTCTGAGCCCCGATGTGTGTCCAAACAGTGCCCCTCCCCACATATGGAGTATCAGCATACTCAGGACAAACTGGTCAACAAATTTTGGGGTCCAATGTCTCCTCTTACCCTTGTGAAAATAAAAATTTAGGGGCAAAAAGATAATTTTTGTAGAAAAAATGTGATTTTTTATTTTCACGGCTCTACGTTATAAACTTCTGTGAAACTCTTGGGGGTTCAAAGTGCTCACCACGCATCTAGGTAAGTTCCTTAAGGGGTCTAGTTTCCAAAACGGTGTCACTTGTGGAGCGTTTCCACTGTTTAGGCACATCAGGGGCTCTCTAAACATGACATGGCGTCCAATCTCAATTCCAGCCAATTCTGTATTGAAAAAGTCAAACAGCGCTCCTTCTCTTCCAAGCTCTGCGGTGCGCCCAAACAGTGGTTTACCCCCACATATGGGGTATCGGCGTATTCAGGAGAAATTGCACAACAAAATGTATGGTTAAATTTCTGTTTTTACACTTGTGAAAATAAAAAAAAATGGTTCTGAAGTAAAATGTTTGCAAAAAAAGTTAAATGTTCATTTTTTCCTTCCACATTGTTTCAGTTCCTGTGAAGCACGTAAAGGGTTAATAAACTTCTTGAATGTGGTTTTGAGCACCTTGAGGGGTGCAGTTTTTAGAATGGTGTCACACTTGGTTATTTTCTATCATATAGAGCCCTCAAAATGACTTCAAATGTGATGTGGTCCCTAAAAAAAAGGTGTTGTAAAAATGAGAAATTGCTGGTCAACTTTTAACCCTTATAACTCCCTAACAAAATAAAATTTTGTTTCCAAAATTGTGCTGATGTAAAGTAGACATGTGGGAAATGTTATTTATTAACTAGTTTTTGTGACATATCTCTCTGATTTAAGGGCATAAAAATACAAAGTTTGAAAATTGCTAAATTTTAAAAATTTTCGCCATATTTCCGTTTTTTTTCATAATCGCAAGTAATATCGAAGAAATGTTACCACTAACATGAAGTACAATATGTCACGAAAAAACAACCTCTGAGCTGGATGTGTTAAAGCGTTCCAGAGTTATAACCTCAAAGTGACAGTGGTCAGAATTGTAAAAATTGGCTCGGTCATTGAGTACCAAATTGGCTGTCACTAAGGGGTTAAACAGTCCATGCTGTTTATTTACATGTCATAAACCACCATGTTACACATCACATACGTATAGTTCATATAATACACGGCTTCCTTCATTGACAGACACTACACCCGCCAGTCCCCCTCTGACTAGTTCCCGGGGGTGTCCGTGCACTGAATCAATGTCTCTACTCACATAGCACGACATTAAGTTGCAGTCTCTAAATACGCCGGACCTCACTTCATCCAGTTACCGTGGGAGACTACACAGTTCACTAACTTCCATGGAACATCATATGCACCAACAGTCTGTTCCACTGGCAGATACTCGTCTGCCCATAACCCCCTTTATCTGGAGTTACCTTACAGGAGCTCCTGCTCCACATGCTGACTCCTTGTCAGTCCTCTCTCCCAGGGAAGCTGCCTAACTGGGATCACTATCCTGGACAATGCCTTGCTCACTAGGCCACCCGACAGTTCCAGACCCACAGAAGGACGGTAGCTTCCCCAACACAGTAGCCATGACAGGCTCTGCAGGACCATGGCCTCTCCCCGTGCTCTTCAGGAATCCAGTCCTACTCCCAGGACCTTCCAACACAGAGGCATCCAGGCCCACAGCCTCTCTGTGTGCTATTCAGGACATCCGTCCTACTCCCAGGACCGCCCAACACACAAGCCTTCAGGTCTATGGCCTCTCCATGTGCTGTTCAGGAATCCAGTCCTACTCCCAGGACATTCCAACACACAGGCCTTCAGGACCATTCAGGTCCAAACACTCTGACCATGTGACCAGACCTCAGTCACATTTTATCACTGCAGCCACCCCCATAGGTGGGATGTGTGTGTGTGGTTGGTCCGACCCGCCCAACTCTCCGACTAACCCTGTAAGCCTCCCTTTTTATAAACTACAAAAACACTTGTGGGACTACAGGTCTCAGAACAGCGCAGAAAATCTCCTCTGCGACACATACCGGCCATTAACCGACAGCCATGCACTCCCACGGCCTCAATACGCCTCCGTGCGTATTCTGAGAACATACAGCACCCCTTAGATGTAACAGGGACCACTGCATCACAATATATATATATATATACACATACATACAGTATATAAATATATATGTATATATATATATATGTACACATTAGCAATATCCATGTATTAGCATTCATACGTATACTTAAGTACACACATGGACACAAGCATAGTACGTGCATATGTACAAAGGTACACATTACACATGTGGCACGTATATCTGGAATTTAATATCTCTACAGATTAAAAATTTCACGACCAAAATAACTTTTTGGTTTTATTCCAAAGTTTTCTTTATTTTTTCATACAGTTAATCATATATAAGGTCTTGTCTTTTTGTGAGATTGGCAGGCACCTTTTTTTAGATTTAATTTTAACATACACATTACGTGCATATTAACTTATTGTGGGGAAAAAAAAATTACATTACAGAAATACTAAATATATGTCTGTTAGTTATTTACTAGTTCATTTATTTTTTTTTAACAGTGTAATACATATGGAGTTGTTCTTATGGTTTTCTTTTAGTAACTTTATAGACAATTTTCAGGATTTTTTAAAAAAATTTTTTAACCCCTAATGTACTTGTGTATATACAGCTCTGGCAAAAATTAAGAGACCACCACATCAAAAACTTTTAATGGGTTTAAATTTTGACCATTTTTCTTTGTCAGAAAAAAATACAAAATGTATTGCTTGAAAATTTGGAGACATGTTGTCAGAAGTTTATAGACTAAAAGAACAATTTACATTTGACTCAAAAATATACCTATAAAGAGAAAAATCAGACAAACTGAACATTTTGCAGTGGTCTCTTAATTTTTGCCAGAGCTGTATATGAATATCCATGTACAAGTACATCATGCCAGTATAGAAGAATACTATTCAGATCTTTAGGCTGAGGAAATTCTCTTACACTTAACAATGCCGCCAGTGGCTCATTGTAAGGGCTCGCTCACACTAGGTTATAACACGGCCAAGTGCTTTCCAATAATTTATCCTACAGCACTCGGCCCAGTATTATACTATGGGGCACTGCCGATCAGCGACTTTTGTCTTGTGCCGAAATGGCATGAGAAGAAAATAAATTGCAACATGCTCCAAGTGCATCTGAGAATTGGATCATGCACAACCATTACAGCAGACACAGAGAATGGATGAGATTGAGAAATTAAGCTCTGTTTTCTTCGCCTCTGTGCTGTGATTCACTCATGTGAGAGAATCAGATCACAGTATCGTGACATTCTGCCCAAACTCTAACAGTAATTAGCATAACTGGCCCAATACTCATGCATGAGAGAATCAACAGCCATGTGACCCTCTCAATGTTTCGTCTTTTTGTTCTATAGCAGAGTATGAATCTCGGGTAAGATTTGCTACTTGAAAAACAAATATTTAAAAGCATCCAGCTTGGGAGATGGATTTAGGTGTATGGAGGTGTCTGTACACCCGGTCTACACGTGGAGACAATCACCACCATACCATCCTTTGTACAAATCCACACACATATCAGAACACCTTACCCTCTTCATGAGGTTTGTCCACCTCGGTTTCAAACCTTCTGATGCTATTTTTCACTATTATAAGCAGTTGAAATACATTACGCCTCCTCTTTTATGGTATTATCCCATATACCCATTAGATAGTTGGTTAGTCCAATCAAAATCGGCAGGCTTAGCCAACCTTAAAGGGAACCTGTCACCTGAATTTGGCAGGACTGGTTTTGGGTCATATGGGCGGAGTTTTCGGGTGTTTGATTCACCCTTTCCTTACCCGCTGGCTGCATGCTGGCTGCAATATTGGATTGAAGTTCATTCTCTGTCCTCCATAGTACACGCCTGCGCAAGGCAAGATTGCTTTGCGCAGGCGTGCACTATGGAGGACAGAGAATGAACTTCAATCCAATATTGCAACCAGCATGCAGCCAGCGGGTAAGGAAAGGGTGAATCAAACACCCGAAAACTCCGCCCATATGACCCAAAACAAGTCCCGCCAAATTCAGGTGACAGAGTCCCTTTAATGTGATGTGGACCCTTTTACATTGATTTGTAGACCAACAGATACACTCTTGGTTGTCCCTGTTAATATACTTTTAATTATGTATTTCTTTAATTTATTTAAATTTTCTTACATTTGAGGTAATAAGAAAACATTACTGTTTGAAACAGATATAAACTGCTTTTTCCATTAACTTATATAAGCAAGGTATGTAAACCCTCTAAAAATGATAGTAGTTAAGGAAGAGTATGTTAAGGATATACAACAATGAGACATTCCAATGTCTAGATAGAATACTATTAAAGACCTGCCTTGCTCTTGACTCTTACATCTGTAATCCAACTGAAATATAATCCTGACTGTCAATCTGAGTCAAACCAGCTAGTGAAAGCAGACACAAGCAACAGAAACAAATGTCACTCTATAGCATTCAGAGGCAGCGAGTCCATGGAGAATTTCAAACAGTATCTATGTCTAAGTCTGATGTGTTTTTACAAAACACCTACTGCTTTGGCTACCAGACATACAATGATAATGAAGGAAGAAAACAAAAGTGAGCAAGCTTGAGGTTCTGGCGAGATCACCAATCTTTTTCCTTTGCAATATTCTTGATATTGTAGCAAAGGGGTATTAAATTAACTAAAAATTCAAAGTCCGAAATCATTGTGATGGAGGGGATGAAAGTTTCACCGATTCCCTTGTTGTTGGAGGTGTCTGGGTGCTGCTTGATTCCCAGATTTTTGCTGTCAGCCAAACATGGGTATGTGGATTATAAGCCAACCATGGAAACATGTCTAATTCTTTTTTACCTTTACATCTGCAGTCTGGGGATGGTTATGAAGCCCCATACACATGCAGGTTGGACGGAAACTTATGTAATGTGGATTGTATCTGTTTAAAATAATAGATCAGAACCTAGACAACAAATGAGAGTTGACTTTACATCTAAGACCTCTTTAGAGATCAATAACTTTAATTTGTGTCTATTGTGTGTCTGAGGGCACTATTCTTAAAACTGATCATGAACAATGGCCAAATACAATGATCAAGACAAATAATACATTGTACATGGAGAAATATTGAGCATTTTGAATGCGAACACCAAGTTTCAAAAAATGCAAATCAAATTTAGAGCTTTTATAATTATACAAAATTTCCTTACTCTAAACTTCCTTAGTCTAATAGTAATGTAATAGTAATGTAACACTTTGGTGCCACAATAATACACTAAACCCAGCAACATAACTAAGTGGCCACAGGAGTTTTACATGTCACCGTGTAAGCCAGAACAAGCACTTTTCTTCGTTACGATCAGTTACATGTCAAATATAATCCTACTCATCGGCTTCTACGTTGTGTCTGACCGTTTATACAACTACGGAAGAAAAGTTGAGTAACATATTTCCTTAAGCATTTAACAAATGTTAACAATGCTATAAAGACTGATGTTGTTTATACTTGAAAGAAAGATTAACGGCAAACCAGTGTTCTGGAGTCATGTTGGGACTGAAATAACCTTTAAATTCTTATGTGAAACTATTTTGAGGAGTAAAAGAAAAAAAAACTGTATATATTACATAAACTCCAGCATACGGTCTATAAAGATCGGCCTTTTAGAAGGGGATTTTTCCCTTTACAATAATTTCAGTAATTGCTAAATTGCTTCATTTTTCCTATGTATCCCTTCTGCACATATTACTTCATTAATACTATAATTTTGAGGCCCAAAATGTTGTTAGTCTAGAGCAGGGGTCCCCAACCTGTAGCTCGGGAGCCACATGTGGCTCGCGGTCCCATGAATTGTGGCTCGTGGCTGTCTGCCATCTTGGTGCATTAGCTCCAGATTTAGTAAACTGGTATGAAGAGCACATCTCAAAATTGTGAACTTTGTGAGTGGCCCTGCAGAGAAGAGCTGATTTGGGTACACTTCTACTGGTCTTGGGGGTTTAGAGATAATTTTAGTTTGGTACGATGGAGACAGGATGATACTACCGGTCAGAGGAGGTGCCTGAAGCTGGATGTGATTGTGTTGGGAGTGCGTGATGGAAGAATGCTGAATGGGGGTTTGGTGGTAACCTCTGGATCTTGGTATACCGCTTTAGCGCTATTTGTGTGGAAAAGATTTGGTTATCATTATACCCATAATAGGGGGGTTGGTTGCCACTACTGTGAGGGGAGCAGGAGATGGATGTGGCTTGCGACCCTCTTGCAGAGCTGAATGTGGCTCTCAAAGTCAGAAAGGTTGGGGACCACTGGTCTAGAGGGTGAACTTGTATCTTTGTAGGCTGTGACCTTCATTTTCTGGATGCTGTATTATATCTGTGAGACAGTTCTAGGAGAAGTTCCAATTACATTACAACTGATTATCCAGATTCGTGATACATAGATAAATAAAAATGTGTATAATAACCTGTCTTTGTAATTTCTGATTGGTGGCCAATGTCCAAGTGGTACTGGTGGCTGGCCTCATCTTTAAGATGATCTCCCAACTTTTCTTTGTATACCGTAAGTAAGAAGGCTGGCATTTTGGATGTAACCTTGTAATTATAAGTGTGAGTACGTTTGTAGTCTCTACTGACTAGTGAAGGCTTAGAACCCCTCTGCATGATCTGAAGACCCACGTATGAGGCATTGTCTATACCAGCGTTTTTTAAACCCCATCCTCTCGGCCCCCCAACACATCATGTTTTCAAAATTTACTTAGTACTGCAGAGGTGAGAGAACCTGTGGTAGTTTCTGATTCCTTGATAATTCCATCACCTAAACAATACTAAGGAAATCCTGAAAACATGACGTGAGGCGACTGGAGTTTGGGAAAACACTCATCTGTACTATTCAAAAGACAGAAGCATTATTCCAATACGTGCAGAATGTGTAAATTTATCAACAATAAATAGAAAGCGTGATCTAAAAAAGAAAAAAAACAAAAACAGAAAACTTAGGTGACTGCAGTTAACCCTCCATTTGAACCTGTTCTATATCCCCCAAAAAATGCAAAGCACAACATTCTGATGACAAAAAAACCAATGTGTGCACGAGATTGCTGAAATCTCATAGGCTTTGCTGGTATTGTAAAACACAGGTGAAAATTAGCATAAAAAGAGGCATTTTTGCCCATTGTGATCTTAGCATTACCCTGTAACTATAATTTTACAGAATGCATGTCAACATGGTTTAGAAGTGGGGCAATATTCAAAGATTGAGACCAGTTTAGCTTTAGGACAGTTTCACCAACACTTCTTTTGGAGCAGTGTCAAACCCAACTTTACCCACCCTACATCCCAACTGCTATCATAAGAAACAATTATGGGATGAGTCTTCACTTTTTTGTGCGTGGGAACCTGTCTTCTTTTCCCTTCAGATACCATGGGCAGTGGTGTACATTAGTTGGCATGGCAGGGCTTAATGTTTATGGTAAGCGTTACTTATGTAAAACAAGATGGTCCTTGCACACTAAAGTCCCCTATACACAATTGGTATTTGTTGGGTGAACTTATGTTCAGCTAATCGATAGGCCAACAACTATCGCTCCCGGCTCCCCCATACACACTAGCACTCAGCTCAGTCGAGTACGCCAGTGTTTTCAATGAGAGAGCCATTGTCAGACTTGCCAAAACCAAACATGCCGGATCCTTCTCTTCAATTTGTCAGTAGCAATCAGGATGACACTTCTACAAATCAGACTGTCAGCCAATCCTGCAGACATTGACAGGTTTGGTTTATGCTAGTCTAATGCTTAAGGAAGCCTTAAAGCAAACCTTACGGGTATGTGCACATGTTGCGGATTTTGCTGCGGATCCGCAGCGGTTTTGACGCTGCGGATTCGCAGCTGCTTTCCTTGAGTTTACAGTACCATGTAAACCTATGGAAAAGAAAATCCGCAGTGCACATTCTGCTAAAAAAAGGCGCAGAAACGTAGCGATGTTTATTCCGCAGCATGTCCACTCTTTGTGCGGATTCCGCAGCGGTTTACACCTGCTCCAAAATCGGAATATGCAGGTGTAAAACAGCAGGTGAAATCTTAACAAAAACCGCATAAAATCCACAGGTAAAACGCAGTGCTTTTTTACCTGCGGATTTCTCAAAACAGGTGCGGAAAAATCCGCAGAGGTTCCATCTACGTGTGCACATACCCTTAGGCTACGTTTGTACAATGAGCTTTTGATGTTGCAGATTTTCTGCACTATTTTTGCCACTATTAGGTTAGTTTACTTGCATTTTTTTCATTGCATTTTTGACACTTTTTTTTATCTATTGTTGGTTTGTCATGTTTTAAAAATATCTGCTTTGTTTTGATACTTCGTGGTACTTCACTTTCGCAAACTTATCCATTGTAGGGAATCCATTTAAGACGAATGTGCATTTTTTGCCTGAAAATATTTCACAGCCAATGCAAGTCTATGGGAAAAATCTGCACATAAAACCAGCTTACGCTGAGTAAAAAAAAAAAAAAAAAAATGGCACAGTGGGGCATGAAATTTCTCTAAAACCCATCTACTTTGCTGGATCTTGAAAAACAGTACGTTTTTGAAGCAGTGAAAATATGCAGTCATACACCAAATTTTTCATATTAAACAGGATACACCATTCAATAGTAACTGCAGAGCATAATAAAAAAAAGTTCTCTGTTTTGTTTAATTTTGCCTCTCTGTTGCAGATATTTGCAATCAAATATTTGGCACCTACTAAGTTAACTTTAGTTAACAAGTGGGTGTTATTAGAAACTTTTCACTAGGGTGTGTACTTCCGTCTCCTGTATGATGCTGACCAATCAAAAGCAGGCAGTAACTTAGAAGTGCTGAAAGACCTATGATGATGCAATCAGGGTCACATGATCAAAGTCCAGAGGAAGAAACAAAAAAAAAATTTGGGGGTTTGTTTCCACGTTCAGGAAACGCTGCGTTTTTGACGCTGAGGGGATTTCATGAAATGCCGTCTCCACTATGCATTAAAAGACGCATGCGGCATACCCGTGAAAACGCACATGCGGCGCGTCTTAAGAAAGCAGCATGTCCTTACATTGCAGAAACAACGCAAGGACAACGCAGGTGACCTGCCAGTGACCTCAGGTGCAGATTTGGTCAGGATTTTACCTGCATAAAATCCTGACCAAATCCTGATGCAATCCTGAACGTGGACACATACCCTTAGTCCACTCAGTAGCCATCATGTGTCCAGTTAAACATGAAAAATTGAAAGGTCCTCCTTAAGACTGCACATGATAGGTAGTTTATATATTAAGAATTGTAAAAAAATATAATAGTTTTTAGAATGTTGTATGGCAGATTAAATAACTTTAATAAGTCAGTTGATAAATCACTTCGGGTTTGCTTAGTGTTATCTTCTGGTTTTAAAAATCTATTTTAAATTTCCATTTACAAAATAATATTAACTGTAAAGCTAGTGTTTCCTGTATACAAACAAAAGGAAAGAAAATGAAAAGGCATGAACAATAAAATTCACAGGTCCACACAATCTGATCTCAGGCATTAGACATTGTACGTACTTTTTAAAAAGCAAATTTCAACAGTTGCGTAAAAGTTATATTTATGGACACAAATATAAAACAACATACCTCTCTCAGAATAGGATCTGCTATAGAGCTTAGGTTGACAGTGCCTTCATAAGTCAAATAGTAGAATATGTTGAGAGCTCGAACAGCTTCAGGACCCTGCTGCTTGTAGCCAAATATAAGATCAATCCACTGGTGGAGCTGGCAAGAAACAAATTCACTTTCCAAGGCCTGCAAGAAAGGAAGAAAGACATTGTGAACAATGTATTGAAATGAAAAATAAAAATAAAAAACTGATTAAGGAAAAATAAATAAATATACATTATATATATATATATATATATATATATATATATATATATATATATACACATACATATATATATATATATATATATATACACACATATATATAGTATATATCTCCATATATGTATATATTCGTTGAAGAAACTGAAAGTACGGGTGCATACAACTTATAAATAAATAACTGGCTACATAACATCATAAAGATTTTATAAGTTCAGGAGGCAGTGTACTAGCATTGAAGACATGAAAGACTTTACACTAGTCCATTTAGAAACTAGAAAATGTTTTAAATCTTTAATATAGGTCTTTGGTAGGTTGTTATGTATATAGGAGTATTCCGTCATTTAAAATTAAGTAATTTGTATTTGGGAGGACTTAATTTTTGCTTTTCAGCAGTACGTCTCTACGCTTGTTAATAAAAGGAGCCCTTTAAACGTTTTGGTATTTCTGTTTTTCACTCCCCTTCTTCCCAAAGCCATAACTTTTTTCTGTCACTATGACCATGTGGCGGCTTGATTTTTTGCAGGCCGAGTTGTACTTTTGAACGACACCATTGGTTTTACCATATTGTGTACTCAAAAACACTAAACAAATTCCAAGTGCGGTGAAATTGCAAAAAAGTACAATTCCACAACGGTTCCCCGGATTTTTTTTTACCAAGTCCACGAAATGCTATAACAGACCTGCCACTATGATTCTCCAGGTCATTACAAGTTCATAGACACCAAACATGTCTAGGTTCAGGTTCTTTTTTATTTAAGTGGTGAAAAAAATCCAGCGTTATTAAAAAAAAAAAAAAAATTGTGTAATTTTCCGAGACCCGTAGCATCTCCATTTTTCAGGATCTGGGGCCAGGTGAGGGCTTATTTTTTTGAGTGCCGAGAAGTTGTTTTTAATTATACCATTTTGGTGATTCATGAGCTTTTGATCACCCGTTAATGCATTTTAATGCAATGTTGCGGCGACCAAAAAAACATAATTGTGGGGTGTTGGCTTTTTTTTCCCACTACCCCGTTTACCGATCGGATTAATTTTTTTTATAGCTTGATACATCGGGCGATTCTGAACGCGGCAATACCAAATATGTGTATGTTTGATTTTTTTTTTAAAAATGGGGCGAAAGGGGGGCGCATTATTATTATTATTTTTTTACTTTTGGCATGCTTCAATAGTCTCCATGGGAGACTAGAAGCTGCCATAACCCAATCGGCTCTGCTACATAAAGGCAATTATCAGATCGCCTGTATGTAGCAGAATTGTTGACTTGCTATGAGCGCCGACCACTGGGCGGCGCTCATAGCAATCCAGCAGTGACAAACAGAGGTCTGCTGGTCATGCCGACCCATCAGTTACCAACAATCATGTGATGGGATCACCAATGGGCGGGATTTCCGGCACACTTGCTGGAAGCGTGCATTTAATGTCACTGTCAGAGCTTGACAGCAGCATTTAACTAGTTAACAGCCGCGTATGGATCGCGATTCCACCCGCGGCTGTTAGAGGCCCATGTCAGCTGTTCAAAACCGCGAATGTTGTGAAGGGGTTAAGCTATGTCTAGTGAATGTTTTGGTAGTCACTGGAATATGTAAAAATCATTCCAGTTACTACAACACAAAACGACATATGTCTGAATAGAAAAATAGAGCTTAGTCATTAAGGGCAGAAGTGTCTCGGTCCTTAACCCCTTAAGGACAGTGGGATTTTCCTTTTTTGTCTTTTCCTCTCCTTCCCAGAGCCTTTTTCCAACAATATGGCCATGGAAGGGCTTTTTGTTTTGCGGGACGAGTTGTACTGTAGTTTTGAACGTCACCTTTGATTTTTATCATATAATGTACTGGAAAAACGGGAACAAAATGCAAGTGGAATTGTAAAAAAAAGTGCAACTCCATAATTGTTTTTTGGGTTTGTTTTTTATACCATGTTCACTAAACGTTAAAGATGACCTGCTATTTTTCTCCAAGTCATTACGAGTTCATAGACACTAAACATGCATGAATTCTTTTTCATTTAAGTGGTGAAAGAAAATCCAAAGTCTGTATAAAAAAATAAAATAAGTAGCGCCATTTTCATCGACTCGAATTGTCTCCATTTTTCACGATGTTGGGCTGGGTGAGGGCTTATTTTTTTGCACACCAAGCTGACATTTTGTATTGATACCATTTTGAGGTAGATACGATTTGATCGCCTCTTATAGTATTTTATTGCAATGCTCTTGCGACCAAAAAAATGTAATTTTGGCGTTTTAGTTTTTTCTTGTTAAACTGTTTAATGATCGGATTCATGGTTACTGTATTTTTATAAATCAAGTATTTCTGAAAGCAGCTATACCAAATGTATGCATTTTTTATTTGTTTTATTTTGAAAGGGGCAAAAGTGGGGTGATTTGAACTTTTATATTTTTTAAAAAACATTTTCCTCTACTTTTTACTGGCTTCAATAGTCTCTTTTCCTTAGGAGACTTGAAGCTGTGATCATCCGATCACTTGTGCTACACATAGCCTTGCTATGTGTAGCAAAAATTATCACATCCTATGAACGCCGGCCACGGGCCAGCAAACATAGGTGGTTTGCAATTACAAGCATGGGGATTTTCTCCAATCGCCAGTTGTCATGCCAACCCATCGTCGGCCTGCGATCATGTGACAGGGGCCCCGATGGCCGGGGTTTGTAACATGCTTCTTCTAGGTGTGAGTTAAATTGCCACTGTCATTTAAACATGTTAGCAGCAGCGGGTGGATCACGATTCCATCCACGACTGTCCAGGACACATAACAGCTGATCAATTCAGCTGTCACATGCAGGAAAAGATGCACGTTCAGCACTGGAGCCCACATCAAATGCCGAGACACGACCTATGACGTACCTATAAGTTATAGATCACCACAGAGGTTAAGCAAGTGTTCCAATTATTATTATTTTTTTTTCTTTTACAAATTACGGTATTCATTTTATATATTGTTAACAGAATCATCATTATTGTGCTTTATTTACCTCCATGTTTACACACTTAAAAAAAATGAAATCTGTTTTAGAACTGATAAAATGTTTAGATATTTCCGGAAAGAATAAGCAACAATTACCGTATCTCTTCCTTCAAATCATTTTCCAATGTACAAAGCTTGAATAAGAAGTTGACAATGCTACTGATAATAGGATTACCGGTATGGAACAATCAATACCACGTATAGATACCCTTTCAACTAAAATGATGGACTCCTTTCATTAACAATGACTTGAAAACACAGTCCTGGAGCTGCCACATAAAAACAGCAATTGTCTTAATTTGTGGGTGGCACTCAACACAAAAGCCCTAAATATGTTCAAATTACAGCAGCCGGCTTGATTGTCACTGCAGTCAGATGTCACATTAATGTATGACAAACATTAAACCATACACTTAAATGGCAATTTATATCATTTAAATCTTTACTGCCAGGACTCTCATTACTCACTTAAATGTGACTTTCTGACAGACAATTTTGGCTAATTTTCTAAGATACACTTAATTAGAACTTTCAATCAAACACTTCCAGATTCTAACCTGCTAAAAGGTTTCGGATGCTTGAGAAATAAAGACAAAAATCAGTATTATATCACTATTTCTAAACACAACAAAAACAGTCTTGTAGGCAATTACCGTAATTCAGAAACCATGAGTTCTATGGAAATTACATTAACTTCAGTTACAGCCTACTATTAACCATATATTGCTGGCGAATGATAAATTATTTGGCTGAAGAACGCTACCTCCAGCAACAATACGTGAAAATACATTGTATACACTGGCATGAGCATTATATAATTTACAACCAGTAATAACCCAGCTACACAAGGCCTACCTGTGATAGCCGTACCCATAAACTATTTTATTTAATCCTATTAAAAATTAATACAAGCATAATTACTTAATATGAGAAAGCCACTAGAGATCTCATAAGTGCGCTGCAGGCTATAAAATCACGCACACAGCAAAAATAAAGGCAATGCAAATTCTCCACACGTTCCTAGGACTGATTTTTATAGTATTGTTCTTAATACAATTCTCGCTTTAAATAAAATTTCCCTCAAGGCCACAATCACTCCGATGTCCATGATTCACGCAGTTGGTTTTTACCAACAGAATATACACCTATCTGTTACAAAATTCTATGAAGTAGGGGCATATTACATATGACTTACAAAATAATACCCTTAAAAGATATAACTATTAATGTAGATTAAGATCTAGTTCCCAAGACGAAACAAAAATTGAAAACGATCTGGGTACAATACACATGGGTAATTACAAATATACAAGAGGATACTTTCCCTATGCTGGACTTCCTACCAGCGAAGGTTGGCACCCTAGGGGACTCGAATTGGCACCCCCGCTCCACAGCGGCTCACCCTCACTGCCTCTAATTTGCCTTAAGAATGGGGAATACTGGAAGTATTGGTCGGTTTGATGATCATATGATAAAAAAAATGTTGTGGTACGGAATAATTCAGTTAGACAACCTTGGTAGACAGTTCCAAATCTATATGGGCACTTTAATAGACAGTTTAATAAATATAGGCACAATTAAGAGAAATATTAGCTCTGTCACCAGGAGTCCCTCAACTATCGCTGTTCATTAGACTAGTTAGTGCCATCAACAAGCATAGGGGACAGTATCTAGGAAATTTGAGCCAACCATAAGGATCAGATATACCATTCATAAACTCAATGTCTTTTTTCGGCCTTGCTAACTATGTCACTGTTAACAGTACAAAAAATAGGGGAGGAGCACTAAAGTCACAATTTAGTTTTTGTACAAATTATATATGTATATACAGTATATAATCATAACAGATTTACTGATCGTTCATGCACAAACAAGGATGATGAAAATAACCATGATTTAGTGCCATCACTTATCTCAAGCAATGATGGAGCTATAACTCCTGCCTCTGCGTGTTTCCCCTCATTTCACGGTTTCCTCGGGAAGCTTGCAGATGATCCCGGTTGAAATCCCTGATGTGCGTCCAGATTTCAGTTTTGCCATGTTCCTATTCCTGCTCTGCTTACCCGCTTTAAATACCGTAGTACTTCCAGTTCGCCCATATCCAACCTGATTTGCTTTTAGGGGAGAGAGTCAAGTCTTCCCTCCATGGACTTCACCTATCTCCTGATATATTACTGTACATGCCCATGATGCAAACTACCTGGCTGGATGTATACTCCATTTTCATGTTGCCTTTTGTCTCCACTGCGCATGTATGTGACGTCAGGATCAGGTGTTCACTGCCCGCCACTTCTCATTATCGGTGCCCTGTTGAACTAATATCGTGCATGTGTGCGATATCATCATCATGTGATAGCTTGTCACGCAGGTCCTTTTGCTACACTCAGTTTATATGTGTCCACGCAGAGGATAAGTTATGCTGTGCATGTGTGACGTCATCGTCATATGACCGCTGGTGACAAGTCCTTTTGGTATATGCGGTGTCGTCATGTGATCCTCTACATACACTATAACTAAATAACTTCATAGTTGTATCCACCCACTACCCATGGATCCCACCCCAGAATATCTATGATCACTTTAAACACATCCTTAACTGCCATGAGATGCACATTTAGAAGGGGGTATATGGCGCATGCGTAGTGTACTGTATCTTACAAAACATATTTGGGACAGTGAAGGCTATTTTCTAAGGGGTACTGTACAAAGAAAGGGCACATATGTCCTATGGACAGTAGCCCATCAAACACGTATTTTCTTCAGCTAATCATGATGGAAATAAACATCTTAAAACAGCATAAGAATATTAACTACTACTTACCCTCCTACAAATAACTACAACAGGGCATCCACACAATTAAAGGGGTTGTTCTCAAGTTTACAAATTATCCAGTATCCATAAAACAGAGGATAACTTACCAATCGCTGAGGGTCAGATCAAAGCGGGCCTCACCCATCCTGAGAACTGGAATTGACTGGAGGTCGATCACGCGCACCACCGCTTCATTCATTGAGGGGACCATCACAGATAACCAGGCACTCCCATTAGAATGCAAGAAGAGGCAGTGAGAATGATCAACCTACTACACTCCTTTAGCCTGGTTCTTGGGATTTGATTGGGCCACAGCAGTCGGGCCCCCAGTGATAAGAGATTTAGCCACTATTCTTTGGACAGAAGATAACTTTCAAAATCCTGAGTGGGGTGGGGAGAATCCTGATAAGCTAGAGTGGGGGGCTGGATAATCTGGCTAAGGGCCGTACTGTACCATTGCATCACGGTGTTGTGAGAGAATGGTATTATACATCTTTATGTGCTTGTTTACCTAATGTTCACTACCAAAATGTTAAAGCAAATCCATCTCCTCATTTTGGCCCTATAAACTGTGGCCACCCCCATCAGGGGCTTATCTACAGCATTCTGTAATGCTGTAGATAAGTCCCCAATGTATCCTGAAAGATAAGAAAAACAAGTTAAATTATACCCACCCAGGAGCGGTCCAGGTCCGATGGGCGTCGCAGGTCCAGTCCGGCACCTCCCATCTTCATACGATGTCGTCCTCTTATTTGCTTCCTGTTGCGGCTCCTGCGCAGGCGTACTTTATCTGCCCTGTTGCGGGCAAAGCAAAGTACTGCAGTGCACAGGCGCTGGGAAAGGTCAGAGAGGCCCAGCGCCTGCGTACTGCAGTACTTTACACTGCCCTCAACAGGGCAGATCAGTACGCCTGCGCAGGAGCTGCAAAAGAAACCAGGAGGATGACAACATAGTATGAAGATGGGAGGCGCTGGACCCTGACCTGCGACGCCCATTGGACCCGGACCGAACCGGGACCGCCCCTGGGTGAGTAAAATTTAACTTGTTTTTCTTATCTTTAAGGTTACATCGGGGGCTTATCTACAGAATGCTGTAGATAAGCCCCTGATGGCGGTGGATGCAGTTTATAGGGCCAAAATGAGGTGACAGATTCCCTTTAACTATCTTATAAGGAAAAAAATACAGGTCCTTCTCAAAAATATAGCATATAGTGTTAAATTTCATTATTTGTAATGATTACAATTAAACTTTCATATATTATAGATTCATTATCCACCAACTGAAATTTGTCAGGTCTTTTATTGTTTTAATACTGATGATTTTGGCATACAACTCCTGATAACCCAAAAAACCTGTCTCAATAAATTAGCATATTTCACCCATCCAATCAAATAAAAGTGTTTTTTAATAACAAACAAAAAAAACATCAAATAATAATGTTCAGTTATGCACTCAATACTTGGTCGGGAATCCTTTGGCAGAAATGACTGCTTCAATGCGGCGTGGCATGGAGGCAATCAGCCTGTGACACTGCTGAGATGTTATGGAGGCCCAGGATGCTTCAATAGCGGCCTTAAGCTCATCCAGAGTGTTGGGTCTTGCGTCTCTCAACTTTCTCTTCACAATATCCCACAGATTCTCTATGGGGTTCAGGTCAGGAGAGTTGGCAGGCCAATTGAGCACAGTAATACCATGGTCAGTAAACCATTTACCAGTGGTTTTGGCACTGTGAGCAGGTGCCAGGTCGTGCTGAAAAATGAAATCTTCATCTCCATAAAGCATTTCAGCCGATGGAAGCATGAAGTGCTCCAAAATCTCCTGATAGCTAGCTGCATTGACCCTGCCCTTGATGAAACACAGTGGACCAACACCAGCAGCTGACATGGCACCACACACCATCACTGACTGTGGGTACTTGACACTGGACTTCAGGCATTTTGGCATTTCCTTCTCCCCAGTCTTCCTCCAGACTCTGGCACCTTGATTTCCGAATGACATGCAAAATTTGCTTTCATCAGAAAAAAGTACTTGGGACCACTTCGCAACAGTCCAGTGCTGCTTCTCTGTAGCCCAGGTCAGGCGCCTCTGCCGCTGTTTATGGTCCAAAAGTGGCTTTACCTGGGGAATGCGGCACCTGTAGCCCATTTCCTGCACACGCCTGTGCACGGTGGCTCTGGATGTTTCCACACCAGACTCAGTCCACTGCTTCCTCAGGTTCCCCAAGGTCTGGAATCAGTCCTTCTCCACAATCTTCCTCAGGGTCCGGTCTCCTCTTCTCGTTGTACAGCGTTTTCTGCCACATTGTTTCCTTCCAACAGACTTACCATTGAGGTGCCTTGATACAGCACTCTGGGAACAGCCTATTTGTTGAGAAATTTCTTTCTGGGTCTTACCCTCTTGCTTGAGGGTGTCAATGATGGCCTTCTTGACATCTGTCAGGTCGCTAGTCTTACCCATGATGGGGGTTTTGAGTAATGAACCAGGCAGGGAGTTTATAAAAGCCTCAGGTATCTTTTGCATGTGTTTAGAGTTAATTAGTTGATTCAGAAGATTAGGGTAATAGGTCGTTTAGAGAACCTTTTCTTGATATGCTAATTTATTGAGACAGGTTTTTTGGGTTATCAGGAGTTGTATGCCAAAATCATCAGTATTAAAACAATAAAAGACCTGACAAATTTCAGTTGGTGGATAATGAATCTATAATATATGAAAGTTTAATTGTAATCATTACATTATGGTAAATAATGAAATTTAACACTATATGCTAATTTTTTGAGAAGGACCTGTAAATAGAACCCTTAACCAAAAGACTTATGTGGTGTAGTTTCCACTTTTTAGTTATGTATTTTTCACACTAAAATATATGTGGATTTTGTGTATTCTTAGGAAACAAATAGGGGATTTTACAGAGACTGCACTTTAGAGTCCACATAAATTATATATGAAGGAACAGTAATTGCCTTATGCACGGTTATGTACGTTTCTTTACCTGCGGCCCTGTCCCAATGACAGCCCTACTGTGCAAACTCTTATTAGAATTCAGGTAGAAGGCAGAAAGGCATCCAGCAACCACAATGGAAAGGGCTATAAAACATTATTAGTAAATATCAAAAAGAAAAAAATAAACACACTAGGCCTACCCATTTCGAACACTAAGGTCTTAATATCTATATCTATCTATCTATCTATCTATCTATCTATCTATCTATCTATCTATCTATCTATCTATATATTTAGTGCTGCTTTCTTTTCCTTTTTTTTTGAGTTTATTACTTTTTGACCATTGGATTGCTGGTCGGAAGAGCTCTGCATGCCTTGTAAGGTAGTAATTTGATGCTGTTCCAATTTTTTCACTATATATATATATATATATATATATATATATATATATATCTATCTATATATATATAGATATGTAATCGTCTAAGGGGAACTTCCATCTGTTTGTCAGTTTTTCTGTTTGTTTGTCTGTCTGTCACGGAAGTCCCGCGTCGCTGATTGGTCGCGGCGGCAGACGCTCACACAGGGTTATTGGTTGCGTTACACTGCAGTGTAACGCAGTCCGTAAATGCTGCTATTAACCCTATTAACCCTGTGAGACCAATTTTTTACTATTGATGCTGCCTATGCAGCATCAATAGTAAAAAGATCTAATGTTAAAAATAATAAACAAAATAAAAAATCATTATATTCTTACCTTCCGCGCCTTTCCCACTGCTCTTTGCGACGCTCCGGTCCATGCATTGCGGTCTCGCGAGATGATGACGTAGCGGTTTCGTGCACTGCATTCTTGGGACCGGAGCGTCGCAAGGAGCATCGGTAAACGCCTGGGCTGAATCCGGGGGTCGACGGAAGGTGAGTATATAACTATTTTTTATTTTAATTTTTTTTTTTAAACAGGGATATGGTGCCCGCATTACTATATACTACGTGGGCTGTGTTAGATACTGCATGGGCTGTGTTATATACTACGTCTCTGTGCTATATACTACGTGGCTGTGGTATATATTACGTGGCTGGACAATATACTACATCGCTGTGCTCTATACTACGTTGCCTGTGTTATATACTGCATGGGCTGTTATATATTACGTTTCTGTGCTATATACTGCGTGGGCTGTGCAATATATTACGTTGCTGGGCAATATACTACGTGGGATGTGTTATATACTGCATGGGCTGAGTTATATACTGCGCGGGCTGTGTTATATACTATGTCTCAGTGCTATATACTACGTGGCTGTGGTATATATTACGTGGCTGGGCAATATACTACATCGCTGTGCTCTATGCTACGTGGCCTGTATTATATACTGAATGGGCTGTGTTATATACTACGTCTCTGTGCTATATACTACGTGGCTGTGCAATATATTGCGTGGCTGTGCAATATACTACGTGTCTGCGCTATATACTAAGGGGGCTTTGCTATATACTATGTGGCTGGGCAATATACTATATGGGCTGTGTTATATACTACGTGGCTGGGCAATATACTACGTGTCTGTGCTATATACTAAGGGGGCTGTGCTATATACTACGTGGCTGGGCAATATACTACGTGAGCTGTGTTATATACTACATGCGATGTATGCTACTTGGCTGTGCTATATTTCTCTGCTGTATCTGTGCATCATGAATCGTGGTATGTGTTAAAGAGGGGGGTCCCACTGAGACTCTTTCGCCCGGGTCCCTCAAAAACCTGGAGCAGGCCCTGGGTTCACTGATTGTTCACGGCTGGGCGTGAGCAATCAGCTACAGGCGCAGTCCGGCCGCGCATTGGCGTGGAATTTGAACCACGCTTCTCTAATTGGTCGCACCCAGTCGGCCGAATCCTGTGCATAAATTGCATTATTCTGAAAACTTCATAAATAAACTACATACATATTCTAGAATACCCGATGCGTTAGAATCGGGCCACCATCTAGTATATATTATGATTAAGAGCCTTGGTGCTTGAAACGCGTAGGCCTAGTGGGTTTATTTTTAGAATTTCCTTTTTGATATTTTAAGTGTTACTAATAAATAATGTTCTATAGCCCATTCTATTGCAGTTGCTGGATGTCTTTCTGCCTTCTACCTGATCATTTTCACCTGGTAGACGGTCTGGGCACCAAAATCTTTTTAGACTGAATGCTATCTGGATAGGGTGAGCTGATGTTATATTTTTGTCTGCTCTATTAGAATTCAGTCTGTAGCTTATGATTTTAATTCTGAAATTCCCTTAGTTATTACTGCATGTCATCTCTGCTTAAAGGGAGTGGTATTAATGAGATTATAGAAAGGAGTTGCTATCTAGGCAATTTGTACAGATGTATTTAAAATGGCAGATAGTTCGGGCTAGTTACCTAGACGTAGAAATCCATACACATCCATATCCATACACAATATATGAACACAGACATACATACCATATGAACAAAAAAACACACATAACATATGAAAACGGACATACATAGACATACATACAGTGGGGCAAAAAAGTATTTAGTCAGTCAGCAATAGTGCAAGTTCCACCACTTAAAAAGATGAGAGGCGTCTGTAATTTACATCATAGGTAGACCTCAACTATGGGAGACAAACTGAGAAAAAAAAATCCAGAAAATCACATTGTCTGTTTTTTTATCATTTTTTTTGCATATTATGGTGGAAAATAAGTATTTGGTCAGAAACAAACAATCAAGATTTCTGGCTCTCACAGACCTGTAACTTCTTCTTTAAGAGTCTCCTCTTTCCTCCACTCATTACCTGTAGTAATGGCACCTGTTTAAACTTGTTATCAGTATAAAAAGACACCTGTGCACACCCTCAAACAGTCTGACTCCAAACTCCACTATGGTGAAGACCAAAGAGCTGTCAAAGGACACCAGAAACAAAATTGTAGCCCTGCACAAGGCTGGGAAGACTGAATCTGCAATAGCCAACCAGCTTGGAGTGAAGAAATCAACAGTGGGAGCAATAATTAGAAAATGGAAGACATACAAGACCACTGATAATATCCCTCGATCTGGGGCTCCACGCAAAATCCCACCCCGTGGGGTCAGAATGATCACAAGAACGGTGAGCAAAAATCCCAGAACCACGCGGGGGGACCTAGTGAATGAACTGCAGAGAGCTGGGACCAATGTAACAAGGCCTACCATAAGTAACACACTATGTCACCATGGACTCAGATCCTGCAGTGCCAGACGTGTCCCACTGCTTAAGCCAGTACATGTCCAGGCCCGTCTGAAGTTTGCTAGAGAGCATTTGGACGATCCAGAGGAGTTTTGGGAGAATGTCCTATGGTCTGATGAAACCAAACTGGAACTGTTTGGTAGAAACACAACTTGTCGTGTTTGGAGGAAAAAGAATACTGAGTTGCATCCATCAAACACCATACCTACTGTGAAGCATAGTGGTGGAAACATCATGCTTTGGGGCTGTTTCTCTGCAAAGGGGCCAGGACGACTGATCCGGGTACATGAAAGAATGAATGGGGCCATTTATCGTGAGATTTTGAGTGCAAACCTCCTTCCATCAGCAAGGGCATTGAAGATGAAACGTGGCTGGGTCTTTCAACATGACAATGATCCAAAGCACACCGCCAGGGCAACGAAGGAGTGGCTTCGTAAGAAGCATTTCAAGGTCCTGGAGTGGCCTAGCCAGTCTCCAGATCTCAACCCTATAGAAAACCT
The DNA here is from genome assembly GCF_032444005.1 of Ranitomeya imitator. Classification (NCBI taxonomy): domain Eukaryota; kingdom Metazoa; phylum Chordata; class Amphibia; order Anura; family Dendrobatidae; genus Ranitomeya; species Ranitomeya imitator. The sequence goes on from NC_091282.1 coordinate 1,037,695,155, forward strand.
TTGGAGGGAGTTGAAAGTCCGTGTTGCCAAGCGAAAAGCCAAAAACATCACTGCTCTAGGGGAGATCTGCATGGAGGAATGGGCCAACATACCAACAACAGTGTGTGGCAACCTTGTGAAGACTTACAGAAAACATTTGACCTCTGTCATTGCCAACAAAGGATATATTACAAAGTATTGAGATGAAATTTTGTTTCTGACCAAATACTTATTTTCCACCATAATATGCAAATAAAATGTTAAAAAAACAGACAATGTGATTTTCTGGATTTTTTTTTCTCAGTTTGTCTCCCATAGTTGAGGTCTACCTATGATGTAAATTACAGACGCCTCTCATCTTTTTAAGTGGTGGAACTTGCACTATTGCTGACTGACTAAATACTTTTTTGCCCCACTGTATGTACATGCAGACATACACATATAACATATTTACACAGACAAAAACATACATATGTACACACAGACACATATACATAACATATGAGCAAACAGACACACATACATACCATATGAACACAGACATATACACATACATAACATAGGTACACACAGATATACACATACATAACATGTGTACACACAAACATGTGTACACATAAACACACACACACACACACACACACACTGTGTGCCTCAATCCACAACACACCCTTAGAGACAGATCTCTAAATTAACCATAAGAGAGCATGCACAGAAGGGATGCAATCTTCTGTTATCTCCGCTCTGTTAAGCTAATAAGCTACATTTTTAATGTGAAATGGGATGTAACAGTAAATTACACCCAAGAGCAATGCCCGCACTCTGACAGAAGGTCTGATTAGCAAACAGCTTACAAAAAGAGAAACACATCACAATGAATAACTCACTATGATTCTGATGCCTTTCATTCAAAGGGTTTATTTAAGAGCTGGGAATGACAAGCAGCAGTTAAAGTTTGCAGGCAAGTGGCTGTATGCTATATCCTATGATGCACACCACAGCACTAATGAGGATCTTCTTGCTCGGAGCAAGCCGTTCGCATTCAAGCACAAACCTTCTTCAGCCGTGCTTAACCATTACACGCAGACCAGAGACAAAAGGCAGAGCTTATATAGAAAAATACAAAATATAACATGCTTTACATTATGGGTGGAAAGGAACGGCCAAGTGTAAAATGATGACCTTCAGATGTCCTCCAGGGATGTGAAAATGAACACCTTCCTTAATTTCACCCTTTGCCTTCACAAAGGAATTGCCTCATTAAGGCTCATTAAATATGTGTACGACAAAGGGGCTCTAACACTCCCCCCTTAACAAGTCGGAAACCTAACAAAACCAATCAATTGTTAGTGCTCCCAAAGCTGGCTCTGCACATCAATTATGCCCAATGTGAGCTTGGAGGAAAATTTGTAAAAAACAAAATCCACTAAAATGTCGAACAGAAATACAATATTATGCAATGCAGCAGATTTATGAGAAAGTAAATCAGAGGCTGAAGTCCAATTGTTAAGAATCAAATCGGACTATGAATAGGTTGTTGTGTGAAGCAGCCCACAGATTGTCATTACCGTCCCTGGAGGCTCGTACCAGCGCTGACAAACTGCCTCACGCTGATATCTGCTTCTTTAATGAGACCTACTAAGCATAGGGACAGATACACTGATACATGCCACAATGTGCGCCATCCACAGCCCTGTACAGTACTGTACATGCTCCTCCAGAGCACATTACAACAGCATTAGAAAAAAAACTAAGTTCTTACGGTTCTTCTGTTTTCGGGCCAACAGATGTATAAGAGATTGCTGTCATTCAAAAGTACAACTCGTCCCGCAAAAAACAATCATTTACTGTACTGGAAAACAGGAGCAAAACTCCAACCGCAGTGAAATTGCAAAACAACTGCTTTATTCATACCATTTTGGGAAAGATATGACATTTTTACCTCTTACAACATTGTTTTCAAGATCCAAAACTCGCAATGTTGGCATTTTTAATTATCTTCTATTTATTAACCCCTTCATGACCGGAGGTATTTATGTTTTTGCATTTTGATTTTTTTGCTCCCTGTCTTCCCAGAGCCATATCTTTTTTATTTTTCGGTTAATATGTGAGAGCTTGTTTTTTTTCAGGACGAGTTGCACTTTTGAACGACACCATTGGTTTTAACATATCGTGTAGTGGAAAACGGGAAAAAATTCCAAGTGCGGTGAAACTGCAAAAGAAAGGCAATTCCACAATTGTTTATTGTTTCGATGTTTCACTATGTTCGCTAAAGGCTCAAATTGACCTACCATTATGATTCTCCAGGTCATTATTATTATTATTCATTTATATAGTACCATTAATTCCATGGTGCTGTACATGTGAAAAGGGGTTACATACAGGGTTATAGATATCATTAACAGTAAACAAATTTACAATGACAGACTGGAAGAGGGGAGAGGACCCTGTCCTTGCGGACTTACATTCTTCGGGATAATGGGGGATAATGGGGAAGAGACAGGAGGTCGGTGTGCTGCAGCACTGGTGGTGGTGAGGCGGTAGCTCGGGTGGATGGTGAGGCGGCAGCTCTGGCGGTGGCGACGCCGCAGCTCGAGTGGTTGGTGACGTGGCGGCAGCTTGGGTGGTTAGTGACGTGGCGGCAGCTCAGGTGGTTGGTGAGGCGGCAGCTCGGGTGGTTGGTGAGGCGGCAGCTCGGGTGGTTGGTGAGGTGGCAGAATGGTTATTGCAAGCTGTAGGCTTTCCTGAAGAGATGGATTTTCAGGTTCCGTCTGAAGGATCCGAGGGTGGTGGATAATTGGACGTGTTGAGGCGTGGAATTCCAGAGGATGGGGGATATTCGGGAGAAATCTTGGAGGCGGTTGTGTGAAGAACGAATAAGTGTGGAGGAGAGTAGGAGGTCTTGGGAGGTTCGAAGATTACGTGAGGGAAGATAGTGGGAGATTAGGTCAGAGATATAGGGAGGGGACAGGTTGTGGATGGCTTTGTAGATCAGTGTTAGTAGTTCGAACTGGATTTGTTGGGGAATTGGAAGCCAGTGGAGGGATTTGCAGAGAGGAGAAGTAGGGGAGTAGCGAGGAGAGAGGTGGATTAGCCGAGCAGCAGAGATGAGAACTGGAGTGGTACAAGGGAGTTAGCGGAGAGGCCACAGAGGAGGGTGTTGCAGTAATCGAGGCGGGAGATGATGAGGGCATGCACAAAAGTTTTAGTAGATTATAGGCTGAGGAAAGGACGGATTCTGGCAATATTTTTGAGTTGGAGGCGACAGGAGGTGGCAAGAGTTTGGACGTGCGGTTTGAAGGACAGGGAAGAATCGAGAGTTACCCCAAGGCAGTGGATTTCAGGTGTGGGAGAGAGTGATACCGTTTACCATAATAGATCAGGTAAGGAGGATACGCGAGCTAGGGGAAAGATGATGAGTTTGGTTTTGTCTACATTGAGTTTTAGGAAGCGAGAGTTGAAGAAGGAGGATATGGCTGACAGACACTCTGGGATTCTGGACAGAAGAGAGGCGACATCTGAGCCAGAGAAGTAGATCTAAGTGTCGTCCACGTATAGGTGGTACTGGAACCCATGGGACTTTATGAGTTGTCCTAGGCCAAGGGTAAAGATCAAAAAAAGTAGAGGCCCTAGGACAGAGCCTTGAGGGATTCCAACAGAGAGGGGGTGGGGTGAGGAGGTAGTGTGGGAGTGGGAAATGCTAAATGTGCGGTCGGAAGGGTATGAGGCAATCCAGGACAGGGCAAGGCCTTTGATGCTGAGGGAAGAAAGAATCTGTAGCAGTAGGGAGCGGTCGGTCGACTGTGTCGAAAGCAGAGGACAGGTCGAGAAGGAGGAGGATGGAGAACTGTCTGTTAGCTTTGGCTGTGAGTCATTAGTAATTTTGGTCAGAGCAGTTTCGGCGGAGTGGTGGGGGCAGAAGCCAGATTGGAGGTTGTCAAGGAGAGAGTTAGATGAGAGGTGGGAGGAAAGTTGACCATGGACATGCTGATCAAGGAGTTTGGAAGCAAAAAGGAGCAGTGATATTGGGCGATAGCTGAGCATAGCATTGTGAGTTCATAGACACCAAACATGTCTAGGTTCTTTGTTATCTAAGCGGTAAATTTTTTTTAATTTTTTCCCCACTTTTGGCATGCTTCAATAGTCTCCACGGGAGACTAGAAGCTACCAAAACCCGATTGCCTCTGCTACATACAGGCAATGATCAGATCGTCTGAATGTAGCAGAATTACCGACTTGCTGACCACCAGGCGGCGCTCAAGGCAGTCCGGCAGTGACAACCATAGAGGTCTGCTAGAGACCTCTGGTTGTTATGCCAACCCATCGGTGACCCGCCTTCATATGACAGAGGCGCCGATGGGCAGGATTTCCAAAACAAGAGCAAGCGTATGCACAAAAATTGGGATCACCACAACACGTTATTACAATATAATAAATCTTTATTCAGAGACCAACGTGAACAAAAACATTTAAAAACATCTAAAAACAAAAGGACATAAAGGGTCCATAAATACAATAGATATCATCAATATTGCAAATGAGCAAACACCCTACACAGCAGCTGTGTAGGGTGTTTGCTCATTTGCAATATTGATGATATCTATTGTATTTATGGACCCTTTATGTCCTTTTGTTTTTAGATGTTTTTAAATGTTTTTGTTCACGTTGGTCTCTGAATAAAGATTTATTATATTGTAATAACGTGTTGTGCGGATCCCAATTTTTGTGCATACGCTTGCTCTTGTTTTGGAATATTGTCTGTTGGTATGCATATGGTGATCCCCTCTATATATTGTAATATTTGGATGGTGCCCGCTCATACATAAGTATCGATGGGCAGGATTTCCGGCGCACTTGCTGGAAGCGCGTGTTAAATGCCGCTGTTAAAAGTTTGAGAGCACCATTTAACGGGTCAACAGCCGCGACTGGATCGCGATTCTTCCTGTGGCTGTTAGCACCTATGTCATAGCAACCCTGTTGATCACATCGCTGGGAAGGTGACGAGTGCCCAGAATGACGCGCCCCCATGCCAGCGCTCTGCTAATGCCACTGTCAGATTGACAGTGGCATTCAACAGGTTAACAGTCGTAGGCTGAGCTTCGCTCTACCTGTGGCTAGTAGAGGCAAATCCTGACTGTACGTCACAGCCATTACCTGCCAGGTATGGGGCGGGTTCACCCACACACCAGCTCCCGAATTATATTGTGCAGATGTCAGGAAAGGATTAAAGGGGTTTTCCAAACATAGTACACTAAAAACCAATCCATAGGATAGATAATCACAAGAGCATGTAGAAAAGCTGCGGTGACACCATCACGTGTTTCTCAACGCAAGCAATAGCCAGGTCTTTCTCCGGGAAGGAGCAACCATGGGAAGGGCAGCATCCAAAAAGGAAAACCACCTATGCCAAAACATGGTATCCATCCACAGACAGCTGTTTCGGGGTATTTGCCCCTCATCAGTGTGGAGTAGGAAACTGGCTATTAGGAGCAGTGCCTAGTAAAAGGACTATAAACATAAGGATGAATGACCTCGGGGAGATCAAAACATCCAACACCGCGGAGACACCATCAAGTGTTTCTCAACGCAGTAATCCAGAACACTGCTCTCATATCTTATGGGAAATATGCAAATGCATGTAGAAAAGCCGCGGTGACACCATCACGTGTTTCTCAACGCAAGCAGTAAATAGCCAGGTCTTTCACCAATTTTCTGGATCACTGCGTTGAGAAACACATGATGGTGTCTCCGCGGTGTTAGATGTTTTGATCTCCCCGAGGTTATTCATCCTTATGTTTATAGATAATCACAAGATTGATTGGGGGTCAGACCTCAAATGCTCCCATAGACTAGTTGTTACAACTTCTGGTGGCCGAATGGTACATGGAACAGAGCCGTTCTCCTACAGCTCCATTCATGGTGTAGTAGCCACTTCCATGTATTGCACATCAGATCCTATTCAAACTAATAGGAGCCGTTCTACAGTAGCCAGCATCGGCCTCTACACATTTAAATGGAGCTGTACAATATAGCTCTGCTCCACGTGTTCACATCTGGCCACCGCCGCAGCTTGTAACAGCTGATAGGTGGGGATGTCGGTTGTTGGCCGCTCACCAATCTGATATTGATGGCCGTAGGTCATCAATATAAATGAGTAGACATTCCCTTTAAGCTCACATTTTTCCCTTAAATCCATCACAACTTTCAATCAAACTGAGTTAAGGCCCCGTCACACATAGCGACGCTTAAGCGATCCCGACAACGATACGACCTGTCAGGGATCGTTGCTGCGTCGCTATGTGGTCGCTGGTGAGATGTCAAACAGTGAGATCTCCCCAACAACGCAGCAGCGATGCGGCGACCTGTAGCGACCTGTACAATGATGCTATTTCATGACGATTCAATGTGGCGTCCTGTCAACGAGGTTGTTGGTAAGGTGTCAAACACAGCGATGTGTGCTACCCAGCGGGACCTCAACGATCAAAAAATGGTCCAGGCCATTCCGACACGACCAGCGATCTCACAGCAGGGGCCTGGTCGCTGCTACGTGTCACACATAGCGAGATCGCTACTGAGGTCGCTGTTGCGTCACAAAACTTGTGACTCAGCAGCGATCTCGCTATGTGTGACGGGGGCTTTACCTTACAGGTAACCAAATACCTCTACAGACAGTAGCAGAGGTTCTAGAGTGAGAGGAGCAGCACAACCAGCCACAGCGTGTTTTTTTTTTTTTTTTTTAATTTAGAGTATATTTTTGACCTTTTTTTGATTAAGTAACATGTCTCTATATTCATTTAAGAACTACACACCACTAGAAACCCCACAGCAATGCACAGGATTAGTGGAGTCACAGAAGATAACCGTATTGGTAAAAATACACCCTACTCCAGGGAAAAAAAAAAATCCAAAAATGTCCTAATATATATTCACAGACTTATCGAAGCAATCTACACTACAAATGGCTTAGATGAGTAGAAAATAGGATTTCACTAAAGCTGGCGGCATAAACTAATCCAAACTCAATAGACTAAACTTGGCCTGCAGGCTCGTGATACCACACACATGGAAGATCTTGACCAGCATTACCAGTGACCATGAAATGATACTGATAACATCAAGAAGACCCTGAAAAGCTTCCACTCCAAGGTATTACTAAAAGACAGGAATGTACTGTGTACATCAACATGACCCTATCATTCGCTACAAAATTATTTTAACATTTTACTTTGGAATGTTAACTGCAATGGGGTTGGGGGAGAGATGCAGATACGATCGTTTAACCATTTTATTGCTCTGCCCAGTTCTGATAATGTGTATAAAATCTAAGAAATTAGAGAATTTCCATCTAAAACATAAAACTGTTGTATATTTGCAGAGCTAGTTTCACTTTTTTAATATCCAACGTGTTAAGTCCTTAATCACATGGCCAAACTGAAAATTGTCCGCTTGTCTGCACCTCTCGTGTCTCCCCTTTTCCTCATAGTTTGTAAGCTTGCGAGCAGGGCCCTCATTCCTCTTGGTATCTATTTTGAACTGTGATTTCTGTTATGCTGTAATGTCTATTGTCTGTACAAGTCCCCTCTATAATTTGTAAAGCGCTGCGGAATATGTTGGCGCTATATAGATAAAATTATTATATCTGTATAGCCTTATTAGATCTGCTTTTTTGTGTTTGTTACAGGCATATCTGATCAGCTTTTTAAATTTGTCCTATATAAAAAAAATCATTTTTGCAATTGTCCCAACAGATGCCTTTGGCAATTAACAATTTTTTTTTCTCCATTGGCTTTTATTGGCAATTTCCACCCAGAAACCATATTTAGATTGTGCATGTTGTAATTTTTTATTTTTTTTTAAATCAGATTCAGACTCTGAATTCATCTGCTTTTCAGACCATTCTTGTAACATTATTGAATATAATATGGTTAATAATTAGTCCATTCTGTCTATCTGGACAGAATACAGAGAGGAAAAATCAGATTTGTGAATAAGGTCTTGTGCCTCTTTCAGCCGAAAACCCTTTACCACCTTTTCCATTTTTAAGCTTTGTACGTTTTTGCTCCCTTTCTCCTGTGAGCCATAACTTTTTAATTTTTCCATCAATATCCGTTTTTGAGGACTTGAATTTTTGTGGGACAAGTTGTAATTTTGAATGACACTATTGATTTTTTTCATATAGCGTACTGGAAAATGCGAAAAAAAAAAGTCCAAGCGTTGTAAAATTGCAAAAAAAAAAGCAATTCCACAATTGTTTTTTGGGAGGTTTATTTACTATGTTCACTAAATGCTAAAACTGACCTGGCAATACGATTCTCCATGTCATTATGAGTACGCACATACCAAACATGTATAGGTTCATATTTAAGTGATGAAAAAACAAAAAAATTGTCTCATTAAGCAGTATTCAGTTTCACATAAGTAGCTGATCAGTTTGTACATCTGTATTTGCATTTACTTCGGTTATTTTTTATCAGGAAAAAAAAGTGACCAATTTTATTACCCAATAAAAAAAAATAGCAGCAATGAGTGCAAATGCAGATAAAACTGATCAACTACTATTGGAACTAAAAACTCTAAAAACCATAAAAACTCTATTCAGCATATTTAATCTATAAAACAGAATAACGTAGCATATTCTGCATTCCTAAAATACAGATCTAAATAAACAAACAGCCCTATTGGTTTTCAATAGCACCAGATCTGTAAAAATAGTAATGAAATAAAAATTGCAAATATGCAGCAAAAATGGCAACACATTGCTTGTCCCTTTTGAATTTTATTCTCTTCATGATGGTAAATGGGACTGATGAAGACGGATGGAGTCTCAGAGGTCAGACCCCCACTAATATAAAAGTTCTCACCTACCCTGCGGATCTACTATATAATTGTCTAAGGGTCACTTCTGTCTTTCCGTCTGTCCTTCTGTCTATCACGGATATTCATTGGTCGCGGCCTCTGTCTGTCATGGAATCCAAGTCACTGATTGGTCTTGCCAGCTGCCTGTCATGGCTGCCGCGACCAATCAGCGACGGCCACAGTCCGATTAGTCCCTCCCTACTCCCCTGCAGTCAGCACCCGGCGCCCGCTCCATACTCCCCGCAGTCACCGCTCACACAGGGTTAATGCCAGCGGTAACGGACCGTGTTATGCCGCAGGTAACGCACTCTGTTACCGCCGCTATTAACCCTGTGTGACCAAGTTTTTACTATTGATGCTGCCTATGCAACGTCAATAGTAAAAAACATCTAATGTTAAAAATAATAAAAAAAATAAAAAATCATTATATACTCACCTTTTGCGACGCTCCGGTGACCGCTCCATGCAAGTGGCAGGTTCCGGAGGCAAGGATGGTATGGGAGAAGGACCAGCCATGATGTCTCGGTCATGTGACCGCAACGTCATTACAGGCCCTGCGCGAGAAGGACCTGCCATGACATCACGGTCATGTGACCGCGACGTCATCACAGGCCCTGCGCGAGAAGGACCTGCCATGACGTCACAGTCATTTATCACAGGGCCTGCGCGAGAAGGACCTGCCATGACATCACGGTCATGTGACCGAACTACAAGGGGCCCTCGGAAGGTGAGTATGTGTTTATTTTTTAACCTGTGACATGCGTGGCTGGGCAATATACTACGTGACTGGCCAATATACTACGTGGCTGGGCAATATACTACGTGGCTCTGTGCTGTATACTACGTCGCTGTGCAATATACTATGTCGCTGGGCAATATACTACGTCGCTGGGCAATATACTACGTCGCTGGGCAATATACTACGTGGCTCTGTGTTGTATACTACATGGCTGGGCAATATACTATGTCACTGGGCAATATACTATGTCACTGGGCAATATACTACGTCACTGGGCAATATGCTACGTGACTGGGCAATATGCTACGTGACTGGGCAATATGCTACGTGACTGGGCAATATACTACGTGACTGGGCAATATACTACGTGACTGGGCAATATACTACGTGACTGGGCAATATACTACGTGACTGGGCAATATACTACGTGACTGGGCAATATGCTACGTGACTGGGAAACTACGTGACTGGGCAATATACTACGTGACTGTGCAACATACTACGTGGTTGTGCAATATACTACGTGGCTGGGCAATATACTACGTGGGCTGGGTAATATACTAGGTGGACATGCATATTCTAGAATACCCGATGCGTTAGAATCGGGCCACCATCGAGTAGGTAATAACTTGCTCCGTGTTGAGCTGTGTATATAGAGTGCTGAAGAAAAGAGTGAATATTAGTTTGCGCATTCACCCCTTTACTCCTCTGTATAGGCAAAGGCTATAAAAAACTGATGCATACTGAGAAAGCTGCAAGTAGACACAGTAATAGTCTTTTTTGCCTTCATGTAACAGCACCTAAGAATTTCTCCAAAGCAAAGTTTCAGGATTGAGAATTTATAATAACCAAACAAAAAAAATCCCGAAGATAAAAGCTAAGTATGAATGAAGAAGCACAATTACACAGCCGAGCTACATGTCAAACAATTAAAACAAATCCCAAACACTAAGAAACCAGAAAAATACAAGGATAGCACAAAAGATCACTTTTGATTTTCTCTGCAAGCAATTTGAAGCCCCAGGAATAAGGAATTCAGGGCTCAGAGGTTTTCTACCACCAGAAGTCTGGGGCAATGTATTGTGCTGCAGTCCTCCCCCTCTGATGTAGATGGCTTTCTAAAGCCTTGGACACATACACAAGTGGTAGACATTACTAATGAGACTCAAGTATTTTCCTGTGCCTTTCAAAAGCAACCACTTCAAAGGAAAGCACACTATAAGAGGCAGCGAGGTCATTAGAATAATGAGAGTGATTAACTCCAATTTAGAACTTTTTAGGTTAAAGGGAAGATATGAACACTTTGGCTCACAGCACCAGGGGCTCTACATGCCTTTCAAATTTACTTCTTATTATGTACTTCATACTATAGGGTACTCAAATTGTCCCACAGGTTAGGCTAGTGTGTTACTAGCTGAAAAAAATGGACCAATTTCTTCCTCAGATGTCATCTTGGCTGCATCAATTTTATTCCTCATCCCTTTTTTTTCTGCTCTTCACTGAAGCAGTAGACAATTTTCTACCCATTGACTCTTAATGTAGAAGTTACAAATGTTTGAAGCTTTGATGGAGCTCTGAAATATGAAGTCTGTCTTCCTAATTTCGTCCGTGTCTCTCCATAGACTATAACTGCAGAGTCTGATCTGCAAATCTGACAAGACTAGGACAGGATTGGCATCTTACGGATAGGAGAAACGGACCCATTTTAAAACTAGTGTGATGTCTTGAGTAACAAAAAACGTGACCCAAACTTACAAGCTCGTATGTGTATATGAGGCTGTGAGTTCAGGTCAAGAGACCTATAAGTCAGTTTGGGCATTGTGCTCCATAAACTGTCATGAAACAGGGGCGGACATACCACTGATGCAATTAGGAGACCACTTCCACCTCGAAATACTCATAGATGGGTGCATTATGAAGAGCTATTGGACTGCAAGGGACCATATACTGTTCTTTCACAGTAGCCCTCTGATAGGTCTAATCCTTCCATAAAATATGGCTGGTTGAAGTTGGCCTTAACCCCTTCATGACCCAGCCTATTTTGACCTTAAAGACCTTGCCGTTTTTTGCAATTCTGACCAGTGTCCCTTTATGAGGTAATAACTCAGGAACGCTTCAACGGATCCTAGCGGTTCTGAGATTGTTTTTTCGTGACATATTGGGCTTCATGTTAGTGGTAAATTTAGGTCAATAAATTCTGCGTTTATTTGTGATAAAAACGGAAATTTGGCGAAAATTTTGAAAATTTCGCAATTTTCACATTTTGAATTTTTATTCTGTTAAACCAGAGAGATATATGACACAAAATAGTTAATAAATAACATTTCCCACATGTTTACTTTACATCAGCACAATTTTGGAAACAAAATTTTTTTTTGTTAGGAAGTTATAAGGGTTAAAATTTGACCAGCGATTTCTCATTCTTACAACGAAATTTACAAAACCATTTTTTTTAGGGACCACCTCACATTTGAAGTCAGTTTGAGGGGTCTATATGGCTGAAAATACCCAAAAGTGACACCATTCTAAAAACTGCACCCCTCAAGATACTCAAAACCACATTCAAGAAGTTTATTAACCCTTCAGGTGCTTCACAGCAGCAGAAGCAACATGGAAGGAAAAAATGAACATTTAACTTTATAGTCACAAAAATTATCTTTTAGCAACAATTTTTTTATTTTCCCAATGGTAAAAGGAGAAACTGAACCACGAAAGTTGTTGTCCAATTTGTCCTCAGTACGCTGATACCTCATATGTGGGGGTAAACCACTGTTTGGGCGCACGGCAGGGCTTGGAAGGGAAGGAGCGCCATTTGACTTTTTGAATCAAAAATTGGCTCCACTCTGTAGCGGACACCATGTCACGTTTGGAGAGCCCCCGTGTGCCTAAAAATTGGAGCTCCCCCACAAGTGACCCCATTTTGGAAACTAGACGCCCCAAGGAACTTATCTAGATGCATAGTGAGCACTTTGAACCCCCAGGTGCTTCACAAATTAATCCGTAAAAATGAAAAAGTACTTTTTTTTCACAAAAAAATTATTTTAGCCTCAATTTTTTCATTTTCACATGGGCAACAGGATAAAATGGATCCTAAAATGTGTTGGGCAATTTCTCCTGAGTACACCAATACCTCACATGTGGGGGTAAACCACTGTTTGGGCACATGGTAAGGCTCGGAAGGGAAGGAGCGCCATTTGACTTTTTGAATGAAAAATTATTTCCATCGTTAGCGGACACCATGTCGCGTTTGGATAGCTCCTGTGTGCCTAAACATTGGCGCTCCCCCACAAGTGACCCCATTTTGGAAACTAGAACCCCCAAGGAACTTATTTAGATGCCTAGTGAGCACTTTAAACCCTCAGGTGCTTCACAAATTGATCTGTAAAAATGAAAAAGTACTTTTTTTTCACAAAAAAATTCTTTTCGCCTCAATTTTTTCATTTTCACATGGGCAGTAGGGTAAAATGGATCATAAAATTTGTTGGGCAATTTCTCCCGAGTACGCCGATACCTCATATGTGGGGGTAAACCACTGTTTGGGCACTCGGCAGGGCTCGGAAGGGAAGGCGCGCCATTTGACTTTTTTAATGGAAAATTAGCTCCAATTGTTAGCGGACACCATGTCGCGTTTGGAGAGCCCCTGTGTGCCTAAACATTGGAGCTCCCCCACAAGTGACAACATTTTGGAAACTAGACCCCCCAAGGAACTTATCTAGATGCATATTGAGCACTTTAAGCCCCCAGGTGCTTCACAGAAGTTTATAACGCAGAGCCATGAAAATAAAAAATAATTTTTCTTTCCTCAAAAATGATTTTTTAGCCTGGAATTTCCTATTTTGCCAAGGATAATAGGAGAAATTGGACCCCAAATATTGTTGTCCTGTTTGTCCTGAGTACGCCGATACCCCATATGTGGGGGTAAACCACTGTTTGGGCGCACGGCAGCGCTCGGAAGGGATGGCACGCCATTTGGCTTTTTAAATGGAAAATTAGCTCCAATCATTAGCGGACACCATGTCACGTTTGGAGAGCCCCTGTGTGCCTAAACATTGGAGATCCCCCAGAAATGACATCATTTTGGAAACTAGACCCCCAAAGGAACTAATCTAGATGTGTGGTGAGGACTTTGAACCCCCAAGTGCTTCACAGAAGTTTATAACGCAGAGCCATGAAAAAAAAAAAAAAATTATTTTCTCAAAAATGATCTTTTAGCCTGCAATTTTTTATTTTCCCAAGAGTAACAGGAGAAATTTGACCCCAAAAGTTGTTGTCCAGTTTCTCCTGAGTACGATGATACCCCATATGTGGGGGTAAATCACTGTTTGGGCACATGCCGGGGCTCGGAAGTGAAGTAGTGACGTTTTGAAATGCAGACTTTGATGGAATGCTCTGTGGGCGTCACGTTGCGTTTGCAGAGCCCCTGATGTGGCTTAACAGTAGAAACCCCCCACAAGTGACCCCATTTTGGAAACTAGACCCCCAAAGGAACTTATCTAGATGTATGGTGAGCACTTTGAACCCCCAAGTGCTTCATAGAAGTTTATAATGCAGAGCCGTGAAAATAATAAATACGTTTTCTTTCCTCAAAAATAATTATTTAGCCCAGAATTTTTTATTTTCCCAAGGGTTACAGAAGAAATTGGACCCCAAAAGTTGTTGTCCAGTTTCTCCTGAGTACGCTGATACCCCATATGTGGGGGTAAACCACTGTTTGGGCACATGTCGAGGCTCGGAAGTGAAGTAGTGACGTTTTGAAATGCAGACTTTGATGGAATGCTCTGTGGGCGTCACGTTGCGTTTGCAGAGCCCCTGATGTGGCTTAACAGTAGAAACCCCCCACAAGTGACCGCATTTTGGAAACTAGACCCCGAAAGGAACTTATCTAGATGTGTGGTGAGCACTTTGAACCCCCAAGCGCTTCATAGAAGTTTATAATGCAGAGCCGTGAAAATAATAAATACGTTTTCTTTCCTCAAAAATAATTATTTAGCCCAGAATTTTTTAATTTTCCCAAGGGTAACAGGAGAAATTTGACCCCAATATTTGTTGTCCAGTTTCTCCTGAGTACGGTGATACCCCATATGTGGGGGTAAACTACTGTTTGGGCACATGTCGAGGCTCGGAAGTGAAGTAGTGACGTTTTGAAATGCAGACTTTGATGGAATGCTCTGTGGGCGTCACGTTGCGTTTGCAGAGCCCCTGATGTGGCTTAACAGTAGAAACCCCCCACAAGTGACCGCATTTTGGAAACTAGACCCCGAAAGGAACTTATCTAGATGTGTGGTGAGCACTTTGAACCCCCAAGCGCTTCATAGAAGTTTATAATGCAGAGCCGTGAAAATAATAAATACGTTTTCTTTCCTCAAAAATAATTATTTAGCCCAGAATTTTTTATTTTCCCAAGGGTTACAGGAGAAATTGGACCCCAAAAGTTGTTGTCCAGTTTCTCCTGAGTACGCTGATACCCCATGAGTGGGGGTAAACCACTGTTTGGGCACACGTCGGGGCTCAGAAGGGAAGTAGTGACTTTTGAAATGCAGACTTTGATGGAATGGTCTGCGGGTGTCACGTTGCGTTTGCAGAGCCCCTGGTGTGCCTAAACAGTAGAAACCCCCACAAGTGACCCCATTTTAGAAACTAGACCCCCCAAGGAACTTATCTAGATATGTGGTGAGCACTTTGAACCCCCAAGTGCTTCACAGACGTTTACAACGCAGAGCCGTGAAAATAAAAAATCATTTTTCTTTCCTCAAAAATTATGTTTTAGCAAGCATTTTTTTTGATTCACAAGGGTAACAGGAGAAATTGGACCCCAGTAATTGTTGCGCAGTTTGTCCTGAGCATGCTGGTACCCCATATGTGGGGGTAAACCACTGTTTGGGCACACGTCAGGGCTCGGAAGTGAGGGAGCACCATTTGACTTTTTGAATACGAGATTGGCTGGAATCAATGGTGGCGCCATGTTGCGTTTGGAGACCCCTGATGTGCCTAAACAGTGGTAACCCCTCAATTCTACCTCCAACACTAACCCCAACACACCCCTAACCCTAATCCCAACTGTAGCCATAACCCTAAACACAACCCTAACCGCAACACACCCCTAACCACAACCCTAACCCCAACACACCCCTAACCATAACCACAACCCTAATTCCAACCCTAACCCTAAGGCTATGTGCCCACGTTGCGGATTCGTGTGAGATATTTTCGCACCATTTTTGAAAAATCCGCGGGTAAAAGGCACTGCGTTTTACCTGCGGATTTTCCGCGGATTTCCAGTGTTTTTTGTGCGGATTTCACCTGCGGATTCCTATTGAGGAACAGGTGTAAAACGCTGCGGAATCCGCACAAAGAATTGACATGCTGCGGAAAATAAAACGCAGCGTTTCCGCACGGTATTTTCCGCACCATGGGCACAGCGGATTTGGTTTTTCATATGTTTACATGGTACTGTAAACTTGATGGAACACTGCTGCGGATCCGCAGCCAAATCCGCACAGTGTGCACATAGCCTAATTCTAAAGGTATGTGCACACGCTGCGGAAAACGCTGCGGATCCGCAGCAGTTTCCCATGAGTTTACAGTTCAATGTAAACCTACGGGAAACAAAAATCGCTGTGCCCATGCTGCGGAAAAACTGCACGGAAACGCAGCGGTTTACATTCCGCAGCATGTCACTTCTTTGTGCGGATTCCGCAGCGGTTTTACAACTGCTCAAATAGAAAATCGCAGTTGTAAAACCGCAGTGAAATGCGCAGAAAAACCGCGGTAAATCCGCCATAAATCCGCAGCGGTTTAGCACTGCGGATTTATCAAATCCGCAGCGGAAAAATCCGCAGAGAACCAGAATACGTGTGCACATACCGAAACCCTAACCCTAGCCCTAACCCTAATCCTACCCCTAGCCCTAACCCTAACCCTACCCCTAACCCTACCCCTACCCCTAACCCTATTCTAACATTAGTGGAAAAAAAAAATTTCTTTATTTTTTTATTGTCCCTACCTATGGGGGTGACAAAGGGGGGGGTCATTTATTATTTTTTTTATTTTGATCACTGAGATATAATCTATCTCAGTGATCAAAATGCACTTTGGAACGAATCTGCCGGTCGGCAGATTCGGCGGGCGCACTGCGCATGCGCCCGCCATTTTGGAAGATGGCGGCGCCCAGGGAGAAGACGGACGGGACCCCGGCTGGATCGGTAAGTATGATGGGGTGGGGGGGACCGGGTGGGGGGGACCGGGGGGGGATCGGAGCACGGGAGGGGTGGAACGGAGCACCGGGGGGGGGGGGTGGATCGGAGTGCAGGGGGGGTGATTGGAGCACGGGGGGGTGATTGGAGCACGGGGGGAGCGGACAAGAGCACGGGGGGGGGGGAGCGGAGCACTGGACGGAGGGGAGCCAGAGCAGTGTACCGGCCAGATCAGGGGGCTGGGGGGGCGATCGGTGGGGTGGGGTGGGGGCACATTAGTATTTCCAGCCATGGCCGATGATATTGCAGCATCGGCCATGGCTGGATTGTAATATTTCACCCGTTATAATAGGTGAAATATTACAAATCGCTCTGATTGGCAGTTTCACTTTCAACAGCCAATCAGAGCGATCGTAGCCACGAGGGGGTGAAGCCACCCCCCCTGGGCTAAACTACCACTCCCCCTGTCCCTGCAGATCGGGTGAAATGGGAGTTAACCCTTTAACATATGGGATAGCTGACGCACCACTGCAATATGCAGATATATAGAGGGGGTGCAAGACTGATGGCTAATAATGCAAACTGACAAAAGGAGTGGTCAAAAGGTGAAAATAGTGCTGGAGAAAGCACCATAGGATAAATCCTGCTGCAGGAGGCTGTGAGGCTGAATAGTCACAGGGCAAATGCGACCGGAGGAGAAGCCCAACGCGTGTCGCTGTTCTAGGACAGCTTCGTCAGGGGAAGTAGTGCAAATACCCCCAATAGCGCTTAAATACCTTATAATCAATTGTGTGGTCAGGTCAGGTGTGGCTGGCAGAGCATGGGGGCCGGAAAACCGGAAGTGACTCACCAGGAAGAAGGGAAAATGAAAGTGTCCTGAATAACACACTGAGCATGTCCACTCCTAGGATCAGACTATGCAGGGTGTTTCAGGGTATATATTTGGACATCCTCCCCTGTCCCTTTCTCTGGATATCTAGGGCAGTTTATTTTATCTGCTCCTCTGGGTCCATAGGGGTTTTTTGCTGGAAGCTGCATATTGTGGTGGGGTGTTGCATGCTATTTGCATGCTGTGTGGCTTGTATTATACTTGACTGTGTGCATAATTGTTGTTATATGGTTGTATACAGCGTGTTCATTCCAAATTTTGACTATATATAGTTACATTAATAATATTAAGTGCAGAGGGCAGGGACACGTCTGTAAGATTTCATACGTTTATATATCTATGTATATTTTGGCATACAGTGTTCACAGGGGCATCTGCACGGAGGTTATGTGTGATTTTAGATGTTTTTAATTATGTTCCCAATAAAGCTTATATTATTTTTATCATAACTTTGGTGGTGTGCAGATATTTTGATGGCTCTTGTTTCTTGTGCTTTTGGGAGTTAACCCTTTCACCCGATCTGCAGGGACGCGATCTTTCCATGACGCCGCATAGGCGTCATGGGTCGGAATGGCACCGACTTTCATGACGCCTACGTGGCGTCATGGGTCGGGAAGGGGTTAATAACTAGCAAAATGACAACCGATGGACTATGGGGGCGATGAGCCCCAAATGTGTCTAAATTCTCCAAATGTCAACCTTAGACAGACACACAGAATTTTACCTTTACATGCACATTTTCCACTACACACTTACCTAGTCCACCCTCACCTCCATTCTATAAGTTCAACGAGAAAAACTCTTCTCTCCAATGGTTTAACTGTTAGTAGATCTGTATATCAATATTTGTTAATGTTAATGATCTTTGTTCTAGGTCTAGCGGTGGTCCAAGTCCTAGCCAAACTGTTCATCAATTGATTTTGTGGTTAAACAGTTGTCACTAAGCAAAATCCAGTGATCGCCGCTGCAGTTTTTGTCTGTGTTGAGGCAACACTGAGGCGAAACCATCTGGTGTTACTTGTATGGCTTTTCCAAATTGTAAATGGTTGAATAGAAAATTTTTATTTAAAGGACCATACATATTGATTGGCAATATTCACTTTACAATTGGCATATATGCCAAGAAAAGGTATTCACCAGACAGAGATCCAAACAGTATTCTTTATCCTCTGTGGGGCTAATTATTACCTTCATATTGCAGCAATGGCACAGTAGACACAAAATATTGCAAAAAAAAAAAAAGGCTATATATTACTGAAACTATAAAAAATATACCATGAAGTGCAGAGTTTATTACATTTTTAGAATGGGAACTTAGCAATAGCATAGCCCCTTATGTACCTTTACGTTGCAGCCTTTTATGAGGGTGCGTGTCTATGGTCCGGATTGCCGGCGCTTTGGACGGAGCGGAAAACCAGCTCCGCCCAAAGCGCCGCCCCCTTCTGTACGCACGGTGATTCCAGATATGTTCCTTGCACACATCCGGAATCGCCGCACCCTATATATGGGGCCCTGTTATTTACCTTGCGGCGATGGAGCGTCGCCACAAGGTAAACAGACATGCTGCGTTCTAAAAAGACGCGCCGCATGTCCGTAAACGCTGGGCCGCCGGATGCGTGTTCGCACGCATAGTGGAGATGGGGTTTCATAAAATCCCCTCCACTATGCTGTAACATCTGGACACTGCAGGTTGTACGCTGCGTTCAATCCGCAGCTAATCCGGATGTAATCCGGCCCGTGGACACATACCCTAAGAGGTATATGTCAGAAAATCCTCCCTGCCACATATCTACTATGTAAGCTGAAAACGTGATGTGAACAGAATCTTACTCAAGTATATAGGCAGCTTCACATTTTTTTTTTAACCTTTTTTTTTTATTAATCAAAAACAATCAGGAGTATTGCTTAGAGCACCAATCCAAGGTTTGTTTGTTCTTTATTCAGCGATGAAGTGGTGCCACTATTGTAAGTCCCCTACTCCTAGTAATATACTGACCAGCCACTGTCTTCAACTGTTCCTAGATTCTCTCTGATATTGTGCCACTATTTTGTAACTGCAACTTTTTAGAGTACGTTCCCAAAGACAGTAAACGCTGCGCATTGGACGCTGCGTACATCCGCAGCATCCAACCCACAGCGGCCAGATGTTACAGCATAGTGGATAAGATTTTATGAAATTCCATCTCCACTATGCGTGCATGGATGCCTCCAGCTTCCCTGCGGAGACGGACACGCGGTGAGTCTTTCAAGACCGCAGCATGTCTATTTATCTTGTGGAGACGCTCAGTCTCCACAAGATAAATATCAAAAGTCCAATGTATAGGGCACGGTGATTCTGCACAGTTCAATGAACACGTGTGGAATCACCTGGGTTCAAAAACCCGCAGCACTTACGCTGCCTAATACTGACCATAGGGTCGTAGCCTTACTGATCGGAAGTCAATGGTAACGGTCATAAGCTCTTAAAGGGAATGTATAAGAGCTTCGCTCTGGCTCTCACAGTCTTACATTGAGTAGTGACTTCTGTATCACCTAGCAAACAATGGAGAGATTCAGAGGTCAAAACCTGCAGAAGATGATCAGAGCGACACCGATAACAGATGAAGACTGTGGCTGGTGAGCAGAATACTAAGGGCAGGGAACTTAGATTAATGAAACCACACCAGGGCTAAAATAAAAAAAATGCTGGATTGGTGCTTTAACAAACTTGAATAGTTTCTCCAGTACAGAGTTGGAGTTTCTTTAGTATTTTTTTTTTCAGAAATATTGTATTAATTTTATGTTATCGTTTATCTCAGCAGAAATGTTACACAAAAAAAATTAAATCAAAACATACCAGCCTTCATGAGCCTGCAAAAAACTGGCACAACCTACACAGTGTAGCATGGTGGTAGCGCGTTCAGCTATGTTTATGCAAAGACTTAGATTTATGTGACAGCTTTACACCTTTGAGCAAGATATAATTAAATGTTTTGACAGGCAAACAAAAACTATATAAATCTGAAAACTGTTAAAACTTAAAGTATCTAAAGTCAAAATGATGGAAACCATCTCAGGCACTAGTATGAAACGCACCCTTGTGCATTCCTGCAAAATGTATACTTTTCACTGAAGATACACAGTAAGCTTTATTTTTAGTATGCAAGTCATATTATGAAGAAAATACAGCGCCATTGAGGGTTGTGCATAACAAATTTTGCCATAAATATGTACTCAACTAAAATCTACAAGCAATAAAATAATGACCAACTTTTCTGTTCACAATTTTATGCATGGCCCTCTAAGTAAACTTCCTACATATTTTGCAAAAGTAGAAAAGAATGCCAGTTCAACCTCCCATCATAAACAGTGGATAAGGGTAACTGGACATATTGACTGTCACTTTCACCCATTAGGGATCCATTAAAATTATGATATACAGTACTTTACAACCTGTCCGCATGTTACAACAGAATAATGACATTGAGCAAACACTAGAGCGACCTGACAGGTTACAACCAGCAGAAGACGACCAAAGCAACGCCAATAACAGAAGAAGACATCGACAGCAAAAATGCATTAGTCACACCACTCTGGCGGTAAAAAAAACAAACAAATAACACTGGAGTGGTGCTTTAGCGCCTCGTTATGCAAATACTTTATAATCTGAATCAATGTTGTGTTAAAATACTCACCAGACTGCGGTTTACTTCTATAAAGATTGTCAAAACTGTATAATTTTATGATGTCATATAATGCCACTTCATGACCCCTGAATACAACGCCTTATGCAATCTATCATACTTCTTCATTCCTCACTCTATGTGCACTACGCTGCTGCAGGAGCCTCCTGGGAATTTTTATTTCCAATACACTATGTAACCTTCCCTTTTGGATACCCTCATTAGTGGTCATAAAATCTATATACTTAGATATATGCAGTACATACAGCAACTCTGCTGACAGAAGCCTTTGTTTAGTTTGGAGAATATGTGGGGAATGGGGTTTATAGATACCGAGCTTTAATGGGACAGTAAAAAGAATAACCTGTTAAAAATGAGAAATTCAGATTTAACCTGGGAATGTTGCATATATATTGCATGGGTAAGAAGTCTCAAAAAACAAAAAAACAAAACCCTTAATTCATGATGAGTTAATTTTTGCAAGTTGGCATACTATACTGAAAATGTGGATATTTTTTCCCCCAGTGAACCCCATACTAGAGATCAACTTCTATATTTTCTGATTAGGTGTTAAACAATCCTCAAAATCTTGCCTAATCCAAATAATCTGGATGGGCGTGGTGGAGTCCTTTTTGGTGAGGATGTCTGCTCAACAAAGTTTATGATTACACATATGATAACTTTCCAGAAGCCAAAAAAAAGTGAAGATCCATAACTGCAACTCAAATATTTAAGTCACTAAAACGTTTAAAATCCACTTTGCAACTGTATTTGGATGGTAAAGCTTCAGTGAGTAGTTAAAGGTAAAAGGGAACAGTTGTTTATAAGGCAGATGAAATGTTTAGGAACTAGTTCACATTCTCATGCTAGGGTATCATTTATCATTCTTTCACTTGGGCGGATGGCTCCAGGGAAAGACAGATAAAAAGAAGAAGAGAATCTGTTTAGGTTCCATGGATCAGGTAATTGAGTGTACCTATACATTGCATGTCTGCTACATCCATGGGAACACAATACTGCAAACTCTCAGGACTTTTAAATTGTGTCAAGAACAAACCCTATACCTCCAATAAAATGTGGAAAATTAGGTTAATAGATTTGCAAATAGTGACCTTTAAAGGGAACCTGTCACCCCGAAAGTCGCGGGTGAGGTAATCCCACCGGCATCAGGGGCTTATCTACAGCATTCTGCAATGCTGTAGATAAGCCCCCGATGTTACCTGAAAAAGGAGAAAAAGACGTTAGATTATACTCACCCAGGGGCGGTCCCGCTGCTGGTCAGGTCGGATGGGCGTCTCCGGTCCGCTCCGGCGCCTCCTATCTTCTTTCCATGACGTCCTCTTCTGATCTTCAGCCACGGCTCCGGCGCAGGCGTACTTTGCTCTGCCCTCCTGAGGGCAGAGGATAGTACTGCAGTGCGCAGGCGCCGGAAAGGTCAGAGGCCCGGCGCCTGCGCACTGCAGTACTTTGTCTGCCCTCAAAAGGGCAGAGCAAAGTACGCCTGCGCCGGAGCCGTGGCTGAAGATCAGAAGAGGACGTCATGGAAAGAAGATAGGAGGCGCCGGAGCGGACCGGAGACGCCCATCCGACCTGACCAGCAGCGGGACCGCCCCTGGGTGAGTATAATCTAACGTCTTTTTCTCCTTTTTCAGGTAACATCGGGGGCTTATCTACAGCATTACAGAATGCTGCAGATAAGCCCGTGATGCCGGTGGGATTACCTCACCCGCGATTTTTGGGGTGACAGGTTCCCTTTAACTAAGACACTATCACTTTCTGGCGCTTGCCTTTAAAATTAATAAACCGTAAAAAAGGGCTCTTCGACACATCAGTTTTTTAGTATGTCAGCATTTTTTTTTTTTTTTTAAGGTAAATTAGAATGAATGCGCCTTTTCACGTCCTCATCTTTCACGGCCTAATTTTCCATACAAAAAAACCCAAAAACCTGACATGTCCAACGTTGATATGTGTTGCAGATTAATCTCTCCAAACCAAGTCAGTGACCTTGTGAAAAATATATGGTATTTGAAAGTATCACAGGTTGTAAAAGCTTTTTATAGCCAGCCAATAGTCTTTCAATTCTTGTTTGAGGGATTTTCATCCATTCTTCCTTGGAAAATTCTTACATTTCTGTGAGATTCCAGATTCATCTTGCATGCACTGCTATTTTAAGGTCTAGACACAGATTTTCAATGACGTTCAGATCTGGGGCTGTGAGGGCCCTTGTAAAACCTTCAGCTTGCGCCTTTTTAGGTAGTCTTTTGCAGATTTTGATGTGTGTCTAGGATCATTATCCATTTGTAGAAGCAATCCTTTCTTCAACTTCAACTGTTTTACCGATGGTGCTGTTTGCATGCAGATAGTGTTTGCATAAAGAATTTGCTAAAGTTTCATTGAATCCATTCTTCCCTCTACCTGTAAAATGTTCACGGTACCATTAGCTGTAAACACAACCCCAAAGCATGATTGATCCACCCCCATGCTTAACAGTTGTCGAGATATTCTTTTCCTGAAATTCTGTGCACTTTTTTCTCCACACACACCTTTGATTAGTGTGGCCAAAGAGTTCTATTTTAACCTTATCGGTCCACATAAGTTTTTTCCAAAAATGCATTATGCTTGCTTAGATGTTCTTTAGCACAATTCTAACGCTGAATTTTATGGTGAGGACGCAGGAGAGGTTTTCTTCTGATGACTCTTCCATGAAGGCCAGATTTGTGCAGGTGTGTCTGGACAGTCTGCTAAATCTTTCTGAAAGTCTTTTGCAGTCAAGTATGGGTTCTGATTTTCCTTGCTAGCAATCCTACGAGAGGCTAGGACTGAAATTTTTGTTGGTCTTCCAGGCCTTACCTTGACCTCAACTGTTCCAGTTAACTACCATTTTTTTTTATTATATTTCAAACTAAGAAAAGGGCAAACTGAAAATTCTGTGCCATCTTCTTATAGTTATCCAAGAACACAAATCTGTAAAAGGTGCCCAAACTTTTGCAGCACCCCATTTCCACTCTCTATATACAGGAGCTTCTCACAAAATTAGATCATCATCAAAAAGTTAAATTTGTCTGAAACAGACTAAAGGTACTGTCACACTAGACGATATCGCTAGCGATCCGTGACGTTGCAGCGTCCTCGCTAGCGATATCGTCCAGTGTGACAGGCAGCAGCGATCAGGCCCCTGCTGGGAGATCGCTGGTCGGGGAAGAAAGTCCAGAACTTTATTTCGTCGCTGGACTCCCCGTAGACATCGCTGAATCGGCGTGTGTGACACCGATTCAGCGATGTCTTCGCTGGTAACCAGGGTAAACATCGGGTAACTAAGCGCAGGGCCGCGCTTAGTAACCCGATGTTTACCCTGGTTACCATCCTAAAAGTAAAAAAACAAACACTACATACTTACCTACAGCAGTCTGTCCTCCAGCGCTGTGCTCTGCTCTCCTCCTGCTCTGGCTGTGAGCATCGGTCAGCCGGAAAGCAGAGCGGTGACGTCACCGCTCTGCTTTCTGGCTGCCCGGCGCTCACAGCCAGACCAGAGAAGCAGAGCGCCAAGGACAGACGGCTGTAGGTAAGTATGTAGCGTTTGTTTTTTTACTTTTTAGGATGGTAACCAGGATAAACATCGGGTTACTAAGCGCGGCCCTGCGCTTAGTTACCCGATGTTTACCCTGGTTACCGGGGACCTCGGGATCGTTGGTCGCTGGAGAGCTGTCTGTGTTACAGCTCTCCAGCGACGCTGCAGCGATCCGGATCGTTGTCGGTATCGCTGCAGCGTCGCTATGTGTGACGGTACCCTTAGGGACCTTTTAGATGCTTGGAAAGCCTTTGCAGGTGTTTTTTGTTAATTATTCAAATTTACTGAGATAATGTATTTTGGGTTTTCACTGGCTGTAAGCCATATTCATCAACATTAACAGAAATAAACACTTGAAATAGATCACTCTGTTTGTATTGACTCCATATATGAGTTTCACTTTTTGCATTGAATAAATGAAATAAATTAACATATTGATATTCCAAATTTTGTGAGAAGCACCTGTATATTATTATTTATATATACACACATACATACTTATATACTTGTTAAAAAAAATTACAGCGAAGCATTGAGTTGGTGCATCCGGGTCATTAATCTCTGGTCGCTGGAATGGGTCCCTGGGAACCACCTCTTACCTCCTGGCATCCATGGCTCTACTTTTCAAAGAGGCCTGGCACGACGACATAGTTATGGTGTGACTCACATGTGACATCCCACAAAGAATAATATTAAGTGGAGTCGCGGTTACTAGGAGGAGCTTCAAAGCACTCCCATCTATTGGCCACAGTTTAAGGACTTTGGCCTCTGGATTGGGTCCTACAAATCAATTCACACCAACTTTATTAAGCATATAACTAGCACAGATAAAGCAAATGCAAAAAGGAGTGGCCCACATTGTGTTCAAGGAGGCAGCTCATCCAGGTACATGTTAAAAACAGTACAGAACATGCAGTACTTCGCTCTACTGTATAGAGGCACTACTTCACAGTTAATTAATGATTGCCCTTCTAATGCTGGTGTTCTTCCACTGAAAAGCCAGTAACATGTCCTCTATGTGAATTGTGTGTGACATTTTATGTGAAATGTGGTTTAAAAGTTATAATTCCCAGACCAGTCGATATAACATTAAAAACATTGTAACCGGAGGCCATTGTAACTTGAGGGACCATTGTGTCTTAATGGCTCCCATACACATGGCAAAGTTGGACAAACGTACGGATTACAGTAGGACCACACAACTTCCTTAACCCCTTTACCCCCAAGGGTGGTTTGCACGTTAATGACCGGGCCAATTTTTACAATTCTGACCACTGTCCCTTTATGAGGTTATAACTCTGGAACGCTTCAATGGATCCCAGTGATTCTGACATTGTTTTCCAACTTTGAATTTTTATGGGGGGGGGGGGGGGGGGTAGGGGAGCATCATGTTATAGTGTAAGATCGCTGATCTGAGACTTTGCTGTGCACTGTGTCAGATCAGCGATCTGACGTGCACTCCTGGAGGCTTCCCGGCGCCTGCTCTGAGCAGGCGCTGTGAAGCCACCTCCCGGATTCCGTGGCCATTTTGGATCCAGGCCTGCTGCAGGGAGGAAGGAGGTAGGAAACCCTCGGAGCAACACGATCACATCGCGTTGCTCCGGGGGTCTCGGGGAATCCCGCAGGGAGCTCTCTCCCTGCGCGATGCTTCCCTATATCGCCCTGGAACACTGCGATCATGTTTGATCACAGTGTGCCGGGGGTTAATGTGCCGTGGGCGGTCTGTGACCGCTCCTGGCACATAGTGCCGGATGTCAACTGCGACAGTCAGCTGACACCCGGCCGCGCTCCCCCCAAGAGCGCAGCCGATCGCATATGACGTACTATCCCGTCGGTGGTCATACGGGCCCACCCCACCTCGACGGGATAGTACGTCTAATGTCAGAAAGGGGTTAAAAGGATATTCAAGTTTGGAAGTTATCCTCTATCCATAGGATAGGAAATGACTTTCCAAATGCTGGGAGGCCAACTGCTGAGACTCCCACCAATGTCATGAACTGAGGCTCTTAAAAGCCTGTGCGGAAGGAGTGGTGGACTGCTGCTCCATTCATTCTTATGGGAGTGTCGAAGACAAGCTGAGCACAGCGCTCAGCTACCTGCGGAGATCCCATCAAGAATGAATGGAGCAGCAGTGTTCATGATCAACCTCCACCCTATTCTCGGGATCAGTGGGGTCCCAGTGATTGAGAAGTTTTCTGTTATCCAATGGATAGAGATAACCTCCAAACTTGAGAGTACCTCTTTAAAAAGTGTGTTATTGCCACCAGACTCTCTCCCTGACTGATAAAACTTGGTGAAAGTAGGTTTTGGAATGCTGAATTGGCCGAGATAAACTGAGCATTCATGTGTATAGGAAGGTTAGGATGAACATGGTTTTAAGGTGCAGACACTACAAATTATTTTAATCTTAATCTACTATTTCTTATGGAGAAGCAATAAAATAAAAGCAATATTTGGTAATAAAACTTAGTGAAAACAATTTACTTAGTCTTCTGCCTTATACAACTAACAGTACTGAGTTGTTAACTAAAGATTGCAACATAAAGCGTTTGTCCAAAGTGAAGTATATTTTACATAGTTAGTGGGTGGGTGCAGCTGCATTAGCTCATGTAATGTTTAACACATGGAAACCAAAATGCTCGATTACCTCATTTATGGTAACACTCATAAACTACACAGTACACAGTAAACACGTCTGCCCAGTAAATTAAAATATCACTATGCTATGCAGCAGCTGAGCCTATCCAGAACCTGTCTGTAATCCAATAGAAGCAAAGGGCCGCCTTCAAACTTTAACAGGAACAAAAAAAAAATTAAATTCCTTAAATAAAATAAACTATGCTGCAAATCACTCACTCTCTTGCTCTATTTCCTACAAAAGACAGATACAGCTGAGAAGAAATGATAAAGCAATAATAGTATGAAGGTTAAAATATCAACTTGTAAAGAAAAAACATAACAAGTGCATATGCAAAAAATAACCCACTAGACATAACACAAACAAATCATATAGTGAAAATGGTGACTAAAAAATTCCAGTGTAGCTTGCCCATTTACAGCATTGTAGGAAGCTGAAGGCTGCATAAACACATTAACCCCTTAATGACCAAGACAAATTTTACAATTCTGACCAGTGTCACTTTATGAGGTTATAATTCTGAAACACTTCAGCAGATCCCACTGATTCTGAGACTTTTTTCGTGACATATTGTACTTCATGATAGCGGTAAAGTTTCTTCGATATGACTTGTGTTTATTTATTTTAAAAAAAGATAATTTGGAGAAAATTTTGAAAATTTCACAATTTTAATACTTTTTCATTCTTATGTCCTTAAATTAGTGGTGTCACACAAAATATTTAATAAATAATATTTCCCACATGTCTACATTGCATCAGCACAATTTTTGAAACAATTTTTTTTGTTGGGAAGTTAGAAAGGTTCAAAGTTGACCAGCGATTTCTTATTTTTACAACAGAAAGTACCCAAGTGTGACACCATTCTAAAAACTGCACCCCTCAAGGTGCTCAGAACCACATTCAAGAAGTGTATTAACCCGTTAAGTGCTTCACAGGAACTGAAGCGATGTGGAAGGAAAAAAAAATGAACATTACATTTTTTTTCCACAAAAATATACTTTAGACCCAAACACACAAAAAAAGGTACTTTATCAATAAAGTTTTTTGAAAGCTCATATGTGGATTACATGCAATTTTATTGCATTTCTGCTGAACAAACACAATAAAATGCATATATGCTTTTTATCTTTGAACTTTCCACATCTCAATCAGGTCTGGGAAAACTGCGAAAAAATAATTATCACAAGAGAAATTGACAAGTTACAGATTTCAAAATTGCCCAAAAGGTCAGCATGATTTTTCAAAAAAAACAAAACAAAAAAAACAACTGTTACACCTGTCCAGGCTAGGCCAGGTTTGGCTCCCTTCCCCTATAGCCGCCACCAATTGCAGTGTTCTACATTGGGTTCTACATGTTGCCTTGTGTGTCTTTGTGAGATCATCTCCCTAAGGCTACTTTCACATTTCCGTCTGTAGTCGGCCGTCACAAAGCATCGGGGCGACGTACTGACGGACGTTTGTGAAATAGTGTATATTGTGAGCATTGGAAGCAGTTTTTCAATGGGTCCGCTGTCCAGTCTAAAGTCCCGGGGAGGAAAGAGAGAGAGAGATTTCCTGCCGGGCATGCGCAGTCGGAAACACAGGATACAACGTACAGAAAAATGTTCCCTTGAAAGATTTTTGCAAAAGACGGGCCATCACATTTTGCAGGATCCAGTGCACGGCGGGCAAAACGTTAGTCCATAAGTCACTAATACAAGTCTATGGGAAAATGCAGGATCCTGCAAATTTTTTTGCAGGATCCTGCATTTTCAAAAATCAACGTATTGCAACAGTAGCAGAAAGATGAAAATGTGAAAGTAGCCTTAGGGCACTTTCACACTAGCGTTTTTTGTAAATCCGTCACAATGCGTCGTTTTGCAGAAAAAACGTATCCTGCAAAAGTGCTTGCAGGATGCGTTTTTTCCCCATAGACTTCTATTGGCGACGCATTTGCGACGGATTTGCACACTTCGCATCCGTCTTGCGACGAATGCGTCGTGCTTTGGCGGACCGTCGGGAAAAAAAACCCCTACATGTAACGTTTTTTTCTCCCGACGGACCGCTTTTTCCGACCGCGCATGCGCGGCCGGAACTCCGCCCCCACCTCCCCGCACCTTACAATGGGGCAGCGGATGCGCCGGAAAAATGCATCCGCTGCACCCATTGTGCAAAGCGTTAAACGCTAGCGTCGGAATCTCTCCCCGACGCATTGCGACGGGGAGATTCCGACGCTAGTGTGAAAGAAGCCTTAGCCTCTTAAAGCGCAGATATGGACGATTTGACTGGATTGGTTTTCCAATTTGCTGTGTGCCAATGGGAGCTTTTCCAGGCTGTGCAAGTCCTCTTGGCCTCAGACCCTCGCAGTTTTTTCACCAGCTTCTCAACACTTGCCACAGCCTAGTATTTACCTGGGATATTCTGCTTAGGTGGAACAACTCCATATTTTCCTACTCCTACCAGTTTTCACAGAGATCCCAATGCCTGCTGGCGCATTGTGAATCACTTAAAAGTAACCTGTCACCCCATCCCAGGCATTTGTAACTAAAAGAACCACATTTTGCAGCACTAATGCTGCATTCTGTCAAGGTGGCTTTTATTTGGGGTCCCTTCCACTGCTGAAAGAATCATTCTTATAATTTGCCCTCCATACCTTTACTTTGTCAGGGGGGCATGTCTTTCCTCCCAGGACACAAACGCCTCCCAGCCATCAATCATTTCCTCCTTTCCCCTGGGTGCCGTGTCCTCAGCGTTCAGTTATGTTCCCAGCACCTGCGCTGTAATTTTTTTTCTCGGGCATGCGCAGTTAGCGCTGCCCTTCCATTGACATCACATGATGTCTTCATTCTCGTGCCTGCGTGTACGTGAGGCCCAAGATTCCCAGCCCCGCAGTGTGAATAAATCAGAAGAAACTGCGGGGCGGGATCTCGGGCCGCGTGTACATGCAGGAGCGAGAATGAAGACATCCTGTGATGTCAGAATGATGTCATCCTGTGAGAAAAATTACAGCGCAGGCGCCGGGGACATAACTGAACGCTGAGGAGGCGGCGCCCAGGGGAAAGGAGGAAATGACTGATGGCTGGGAGGCGTTTGTGTCCTGGGAGGAAAGACATGCCACCCTGACAAAGTAAAGGTATGGAGGGCAAATTATAAAAATGATTCTTTCAGCGGTGGAAGGGACCCCAAATAAAAGAGCCACCTTGACAAAATGCAGCTTTAGTGCTGCACAAGGTGGCTCTTTTAGTTACAAACGCATGGGGGGGGGGGGAGGTGTGACAGGTTCCCTATAATATTTATGTCCCCAGGAGTGGCACACTTTATTTTTTTATAATCCAGCAATGCTTTGAAATGGGCTGCACAACTATGAGAGCAGGTCAATTCTTTGATGAATTCTCCACTATCCCTCCTGAGTGCCTTCCATTGAGTGTTTGACGAACCAGGTGGCGTCAACTCAGCCAATGATTCTATACTGTGGCTTAGCAGTCTGCCTTCTTAAACCCTAAAGACAAAGATGCTACGTCCTTATGACTGACCCGTTCCCCTTTTTACAGGTACGGAACCACCCAAGAGGGAGTCTTTATCCTCCATCTCTGCAAGAGACTGAGGTGAGGGCTGCCTACATTCTGGAAAAAAAAAAAACGCTGAAAGACTTTTCAGTTATTTGACAGGATTAATTTTAATACGATCTCAGTTACTTGACAACATTTCCCAAATTAGACCTGCGTGGATTTTACAATCTAATCCTTATTAAAAAATAGTGACAAATGGAAGCCATCATTCGTTATCCATGATGATCCTTATGAATACCTAGTTATGCCTTTATGTTTATGCAATACACCAGCTGTGTACCAGCACTTCGTGAGATCTTTTGAGATGTCCTGTACTAGTACATCTCATTCCATCTGAACGACATGCTTATCTTCTCGAGACTTCATCTCTTCAGTACCAAGAGCTCATAAAGACTATGAGAGTCTGGGACAAAACCACCTGAGTGAAATGAATTGCCATTCCTCATATACATCATCTCATCTGGAGCTCTACACAAGGATCCAGAAAAAGTTTTGGATATTTTGGACTGTCCAAATTCTGTTGGTCTCAAAGCCCTCCACATAATTGATGCAAATTAATTAAAAACTACTCAATTTGTTGCTCCTCTTACAGTCCTAACTTGGGTGGTGCAAATTCCTAGAACTGGACGATTCTGCTCTTCAAGCTATCCAAGCACTTAAATCTCGTTTTTCCACTGTTCCTGTTCTACAACATCCTAATGTTGACAGACCATTCTTCCTTGAATTGGATGTTTTTGCTATTGGTGTGAACAGTTATCTTCACTTTGTGCAGTCATCTTGCAAATCTCATATGATTCATGCATACCCTCAGTTTTCCTGGTTATCCTTCTGCTAGCCACCTTCTGTACTGAATTACCGGTTGCAGTCGGCAAACAAAACGTTATTGGTATCTGATCATACTGTACATTCAACCATGCCTGTGGTTCCTATGTCTACCTCTGTCTGGTGCCCAGGATTTGCAGTTTCTCTCCCCATCTGCCCTCCTGGTCCTGTGATTCTAGTGTCCAAGTCCTCGCACTCCATGTGCACTCCAGTAATCTTCATCAACACCCTGCGTCCATGTGTCCACTCTGACCTGTGGCTTTGTAAATCCACCTCAATTCTAGAACTGTAATGTGTGTGTTTTTTGGCGTATCATCCAAAACACAACATACTTATCACACGAGCTTCACCTAACTGTACATTTCTTAAGGAAGTCAAATAACTGGACAGCAGCACAAACACAAGGATAAGATACACAATTCTGGCATTGAATAAATTCTAACATATTGGTATTGAGGGTAACTATCAGTCAAGATATAAAATAGCTAATATTCTGACTTATTTTGAAAAAGAAAAAAAAAAAACAAGCAGCTAAGTTTTCAGAAGGTGGAAGCATGTAGTGCAGCTAGCTGGCTAAAACATAGGGACTGAAGTGGTGTTATTTTACAGACATGCAAGAATTAGCAGGTGTAATGACAAGGTGACGAGAACATGGACATCACAAAACTTCAAAAGTGTAAAAAAAAAAAAAAAATGAATAAAGGGAAAATCTAGACACAGCTGTGCAGTGTTATTAGACTACATGTCAAATCCGAGTATGTACAAAAACGAAACTAAACACAGTGGAGCAAAGTGACATAGGTGTCAACTGTGAGCCATGAGAAATGAGAAGGGGAATGCCATGAATATTGTAACACCAAAAGTAAATGGAAGACAATTACTACAGCTGTGTGGCTCGGTGAAAATTGAGGTTTAAGAGTTAAAAGTACATGATACTGAAACTGGTAATGAGTCGCCCGCCAGGGCCTGGGGTACTCGGTAGCGGATCCAGTTGCAATTAAAGGGGTGGTCACGGTGGCAGTGACCTGGTCCATGGCTCTGGGTGTCCAAGTAAAAGGGATAGTCTTTAAAGGGATTAGTAAAGTGGTAAAAGTTTGTGACGCCACCTGTGGTATTCGGTCAGGGGTGAACGACGCTGCTTGAAGGGGTTCTCTGGGGGTGATGGTACAGCAGCAAGATGGTATCGCTTCCCACAGGTGAAGCTGGGTCCCCAGGGCTCCCGGTGTGCTGGGCAGGGATGGTGTGGTGGATGCCGGCAAATAAATGGACGACACAGGGCTGTATCGTCTTTACCTGATTTACTGGTTGTAAGCAGCTACAGTCCACGGTACCAGCAACAGGTGGTGATGTGGTACGGCCGGCCTGGAGGCAATGGTGGATCCCTCTCCCAGGTGAGGTCCGTAAGCCTTCCTGCTCGCACTGGTATGTGAGGTCCTTGCTGCCTGTGGCTCCCTGACAAAGTCCTCTCTCTCCTGTCCTGTGACAGTTACCTGTATGGTTGGCAGTGCGAGCCTTTTAATAGGGTCTCTATCACGACCCGGGCTCTTCGTGTTCTGCTGCACCTTCAGGTGTGGGAGCGGGCAAATTACATAAAGTCCTTTGCCCTCCGGTTCTGCTGTGCGACCTTGAGTGCAACACGGCCTCGGGCTCCCGGTTTCTGTGCTTCAGCTCAGTGGGTGCCCGGTCACAGTTCCCATCTAAGACCTTTCCTTCTCCTTTGCGCCTTTCCTCAGATGCTCACTACATTCTAACCCTTTAGGTTATCTTCCTTTCCTGGAGCTGCAGCTCACACGTGGCTGCACAGCCCCACTGTATGCTCTCACTAATCTCTCTTCCATTGTGTCTGAACAACTGACTACAACTAACTGACTCTTTCTCAAGACCAGAATACATATAGCTGGGGGAAGCTCCCCTGAATCCAGGTTCAGAGCTCCCCCTTCTGGCCTGAATTCAGAATGTGTTGCATGTAGGTGCTTACCTGGTAAAGGAAATCCTCCTTGCATCCAAGCATGACATTGCCCTCCCCGAAAGGAAGGCAACATCACTGTAACAACCGGTTACATGGGGGTATTACACCAACATCTGACATGTAACTCAATTTATCCTATACAAAAAAAAAAAGACATGGGGACTACAAACTTTCCAGATTCCATTGTGTAGAAATTTTAGGATGAGCCATCAAAACGTAACCAACAAAATGCTAAAGGGGCAAACTAATAATGTGATATAATTGCAGTCTATGATCGGTCAAACTAAAAAGTGATTGTAGAGCATGCTGCAGTTACAGTTTAGAGTAATAGAGGTAGTGCTGGTGAAAGGATGTACTTCATGATGAACAGAAATGTAAGTAGTAATTATCTTTATTATCAGGAAAAGTGGTGTCCAGAAGATACCTGGCTTCATGCCTTCTACTGAAAGGGAAACAGACCGACGACCATCTGCCTCCTGCTTGCTTCATTGATCATCTATACTCTCAGCCTCCTCTGTGTAAGTTCTGGGTAGTTGCCAAACAGATGCCCAGTTATATTACAGTAGACAACAGCCAAAAGTGTGAATTCTCCACAGCAGAAAGGCTCAAAATTAGACCAGAAGACTCCAAAGATTTTCTGTAATCATCATGAAGCGTATTGTAGTGATCATAATTTCAGTTAGGAGAGAACATGGAGACTCCAAAATGAAGACAACTTGAACTCAGAGGCATCAAAGACAAACATTAGTGTGATTATTTCTAAATGAAGAAACCACACATTCCCCCAAACTTTTTTTTTTATTTTTTAAAAGCATGTATTATTGTATTTTAAAAAAAAAAAATCTAAAATACAAGTAAGGGATGTATTAAGCAAAGTTTTCATAGCGTCAGATCTATACTAATATTACGGGAATGCCTGGTTTAAAAAGAAAAAAAAAAAAAAAAACTTATTTCAAGAATACTGAACACTAGGGAGCCTCCAGCGTTCTGCCCCTTAACGTTAAGACGCCATTACCTAATGCCAGTGACTGTCCAAAACAGGCTTAAAAAATAATTACAGTAGCTACAAACACCTGGAAATATTGCAACAATCATGAGCTTTAATTGTTGTAGATTCTTTTATATTTGTTGTTCAAGATCTGCTAAACTACTACTAAAGTAGGTGTGAATAAATTCTGAAGGCTGGGTTGTGTGGCCAGATCCATAATCTATGTCCATCAGATGCCCCGAGAACCTCCTCATACCTGCCAGCATCCACGGCTGTTCTTTTAAGTAGCCTGGCGGCACATCATTATTTGGCGAGATGCGCATGCGAGATTGCTCCAGGCTGTATAGTGAAAACCAGAGCCGTGGATTTAGAAAGGTAGATTATGATCTGTCCGCTGGACCAAGTCCTGCAAATCAGTTTGCACCAACTCCATTTATTACATGAACTGTGTGAAGAACACAAGGCTACAATTGGGCTAGTGTTCCTTTTAATACTACTAGGTCTTAAAATGGATGTCCAGACACATTGGTTCTTTTCATATTTCTACATTTACCAACGTGATCTATAAATAAAAAAATTTACATACTGATTTGACAATTCCCCATCGATGCTTACTTGCAACAGTCAGCAGATTAGACCTGTGTGGTAATAGCAGAGGTAGTATAGAGGAGCAGATATCAATAAAAAGGTGGGCAATTTCTTTAACATGAAGCCACCTATTTGAATTGAAAAAATAATATGTGAGTCAGAACATTCCTATGAGCGTTTCTATGAGAATCTCAAAGAAGAAAACAGAGAAACTGACTTCCAGTCCACACAGGAGACACACTGATTCTGGTGATCAGAGTGAGGGACACATGGTACAGCTGAGGAACAGTATTGGAGACTTCTAAAATCACGAATAAAAAAATCTGACAAAATACCCCTATGAGTTAACCCCTTCCCGACCCATGACGCCACGTAGAGGTCTGGATACACATGATGAGAGCATTATACTGCCTCTGTACAAATCCCTAGTTAGACCGCACATGGAGTACTGTGTCCAGTTTTGGGCACCGGTGCTCAGGAAGGATATAATGGAACTAGAGAGAGTACAAAGGAGGGCAACAAAATTAATAAAGGGGATGGGAGAACTACAATACCCAGATAGATTAGCGAAATTAGGATTATTTAGTCTAGAAAAAAGACGACTGAGGGGCGATCTAATAACCATGTATAAGTATATAAGGGGACAATACAAATATCTCGCTGAGGATCTGTTTATACCAAGGAAGGTGACGGGCACAAGGGGGCATTCTTTGCGTCTGGAGGAGAGAAGGTTTTTCCACCAACATAGAAGAGGATTCCTTACTGTTAGGGCAGTGAGAATCTGGAATTGCTTGCCTGAGGAGGTGGTGATGGCGAACTCAGTCGAGGGGTTCAAGAGAGGCCTGGATGTCTTCCTGGAGCAGAACAATATTGTATCATACAATTATTAGGTTCTGTAGAAGGACGTAGATCTGGGTATTTATTATGATGGAATATAGGCTGAACTAGATGGACAAATGTCTTTTTTCGGCCTTACTAACTATGTATGTATGTCATGAAAGTCGGTGCCAATCCGACCCATGACGCCTATGTGGCGTCATGGAAAGATCGCGTCCCTGCAGATCGGGTGAAAGGGTTAACTCCCATTTCACCCGATCTGCAGGGACAGGGGGAGTGGTAGTTTAGCCCAGGGGGGGTGGCTTCACCCCCTCGTGGCTACGATCGCTCTGATTGGCTGTTGAAAGTGAAACTGCCAATCAGAGCGATTTGTAATATTTCACCTATTATAACGGGTGAAATATTACAATCCAGCCATGGCCGATGCTGCAATATCATCGGCCATGGCTGGAAATACTAATGTGCCCCCACCCCACCCCACCGATCGCCCCCCCAGCCCCCCGATCTGGCCGGTACACTGCTCCGGCTTCCCTCAGTACAGGGCTCCGCTCCCCCCCCGTGCTCTTGTCCGCTCCCCCCGTGCTCCAATCACCCCCCCTGCACTCCGATCCACCCCCCCCGGTGCTCCGTTCCACCCCCCCGTGCTCCATTCCAGCCCTCCCGTGCTCCGTTCCACGCCCCCCGTGCTCCGTTCCACCCCTCCCGCGCTCCGATTCCCCCCCCGTGCTCCGATCCCCCCCCACCCCATCATACTTACAGATCCAGCCGGGGTCCCGTCCGTCTTCTCCCTGGGCGCCGCCATCTTCCAAAATGGCGGGCGCATGCGCAGTGCGCCCGCCGAATCTGCCGGCAGGCAGATTCGTTCCAAAGTGCATTTTGATCACTGAGCTATAATCTATCTCAGTGATCAAAATAAAAAAAATAATAAATGACCCCCCCCTTTGTCACCCCCATAGGTAGGGACAATAAAAAAATAAAGACATTTTTTTTTCCCACTAATGTTAGAATAGGGGTAGGGTTAGGGGTAGGGTTAGGGCTAGGGTTTCGGTATGTGCACACGTATTCTGGTCCTCTGCGGATTTGATAAATCCGCAGTGCTAAACCGCTGCGGATTTATGGCGGATTTACCGCGTTTTTTCTGCGCATTTCACTGCGGTTTTACAACTGCGATTTTCTATTGGAGCAGTTGTAAAACCGCTGTGGAATCCGCAGAAAGAAGTGACATGCTGCGGAATGTAAACCGCTGCGTTTCCGTGCAGTTTTTCCGCAGCATGTGTACAGCGATTTTTGTTTCCCGTAGGTTTACATTGAACTGTAAACTCATGGGAAACTGCTGCGGATCCGCAGCGTTTTCCGCAGCGTGTGCACATACCTTTAGAATTAGGCTATGTGCACACGGTGCGGATTTGGCTGCGGATCCGCAGTGGATTGGCCGCTGCGGATTCGCAGCAGTGTTCCATCAGGTTTACAGTACCATGTAAACATATGAAAAACCAAATCCGCTGTGCCCATGGTGCGGAAAATACCGCGCGGAAACGCTGCGTTGTATTTTCCGCAGCATGTCAATCCTTTGTGCGGATTCCGCAGCGTTTTACACCTGTTCCTCAATAGGAATCCGCAGGTGAAATCCGCACAAAAAACACTGGAAATCCGCGGAAAATCCGCAGGTAAAACGCAGTGCCTTTTACCCGCGGATTTTTCAAAAATGGTGCGGAAATATCTCACACGAATCCGCAACGTGGGCACATAGCCTTAGGGTTAGGGTTGGAATTAGGGTTGTGGTTAGGGTTGGAATTAGGGTTGTGGCTACAGTTGGGATTAGGGTTAGCGGTGTGGGGGGGTTAGTGTTGGAGTTAGAATTGAGGGGTTACCACTGTTTAGGCACATCAGGGGTCTCCAAACGCAACATGGCGCCACCATTGATTCCAGCCAATCTCGTATTCA
Source organism: Ranitomeya imitator (assembly GCF_032444005.1). Classification (NCBI taxonomy): domain Eukaryota; kingdom Metazoa; phylum Chordata; class Amphibia; order Anura; family Dendrobatidae; genus Ranitomeya; species Ranitomeya imitator. Next base: position 1,037,733,375 of record NC_091282.1, read on the forward strand.
AAAAGTCAAATGGTGCTCCCTCACTTCCGAGCCCTGACGTGTGCCCAAACAGTGGTTTACCCCCACATATGGGGTACCAGCATACTCAGGACAAACTGCGCAACAATTACTGGGGTCCAATTTCTCCTGTTACCCTTGTGAATCTAAAAAAATGCTTGCTAAAACATAATTTTTGAGGAAAGAAAAATGATTTTTTATTTTCACGGCTCTGCATTATAAACTTCTATGAAGCACTTGGGGGTTCAAAGTGCTCACCACACATCTAGATAAGTTCCTTTCGGGGTCTAGTTTCCAAAATGGGGTCACTTGTGGGGGGTTTCTACTGTTTAGGCACATCAGGGGCTCTGCAAACGCAACGTGACGCCCGCAGAGCATTCCATCAAAGTCTGCATTTCAAAACATCACTACTTCAATTCCAAGCCCCGGCATGTGCCCAAACAGTAGTTTACCCCCACATATGGGGTATCACCGTACTCAGGAGAAACTGGACAACAAATATTGGGGTCAAATTTCACCTGTTACCCTTGGGAAAATTAAAAAATTCTGGGCTAAATAATTATTTTTGAGGAAAAAACGTATTTATTATTTTCACGGCTCTGCATTATAAACTTCTATGAAGCGCTTGGGGGTTCAAAGTGCTCACCACACATCTAGATAAGTTCCTTTCGGGGTCTAGTTTCCAAAATGGGGTCACTTGTGGGGGTTTTCTACTGTTAAGCCACATCAGGGGCTCTGCAAACGCAACGTGACGCCCACAGAGCATTCCATCAAAGTCTGCATTTCAAAACGTCACTACTTCACTTCCGAGCCCCGGCATGTGCCCAAACAGTGATTTACCCCCACATATGGGATATCAGCGTACTCAGGAGAAACTGGACAACTTTTGTGGTCAAATTTCTCCTGTTTCCCTTGGGAAAATAAAAAATTGCAGGCTAAAAGATCATTTTTGAGAAAATAATTTTTTATTTTTATTTTCATGGCTCTGCGTTATAAACTTCTGTGAAGCACTTGGGGGTTCAAAGTCCTCACCACACATTAGATTAGTTCCTTTGGGGGTCTAGTTTCCAAAATGGTGTCATTTCTGGGGGATCTCCAATGTTTAGGCACACAGGGGCTCTCCAAACGTGACATGGTGTCTGCTAATGATTGGAGCTAATTTTCCATTTAAAAAGCCAAATGGCGTGCCATCCCTTCCGAGCCCTGCCGTGCGCCCAAACAGTGGTTTACCCCCACATATGGGGTATCAGCGTACTCAGGACAAACTGTACAACAATATTTGGGGTCCAATTTCTCCTATTATCCTTGGCAAAATAGGAAATTCCAGGCTAAAAAATCATTTTTGAGGAAAGAAAAATTATTTTTTATTTTCATGGCTCTGCGTTATAAACTTCTGTGAAGCACCTGGGGGTTTAAAGTGCTCAATATGTATCTAGATAAGTTCCTTGGGGGGTCTAGTTTCCAAAATGGGGTCACTTGTGGGGTTGCTCCAATGTTTAGGCACACAGGGGCTCTCCAAACGCGACATGGTGTCCGCTAACAATTGGAGCTAATTTTCCATTCAAAAAGTCAAATGGCGCGCCTTCCCTTCCGAGCCCTGCCGAGTGCCCAAACAGTGGTTTACCCCCACATATGAGGTATCGACGTACTCGGGAGAAATTGCCCAACAAATTGTATGATCCATTTTATCCTACTGCCCATGTGAAAATGAAAAAATTGAGGCGAAAAGAATTTTTTTGTGAAAAAAAAGTACTTTTTCATTTTTACAGATCAATTTGTGAAGCACCTGAGGGTTTAAAGTGCTCACTAGGCATCTAAATAAGATCCTTGGGGGGTCTAGTTTCCAAAATGGGGTCACTTGTGGGGGAGCGCCAATGTTTAGGCACGCAGGAGCTATCCAAACGCGACATGGTGTCCGCTAACGATGGAAATAATTTTTCATTCAAAAAGTCAAATGGCGCTCCTTCCCTTCCGAGCCTTACCATGTGCCCAAACAGTGGTTTACCCCCACATGTGAGGTATTGGTGTACTCAGGAGAAATTGCCCAACACATTTTAGGATCCATTTTATCCTGTTGCCCATGTGAAAATGAAAAAATTGAGGCAAAAAGAATTTTTTTGTGAAAAAAAAGTACTTTTTCATTTTTACGGATCAGTTTGTGAAGCACCTGGGGGTTCAAAGTGCTCACTATGCATCTAGATAAGTTCCTTGGGGCGTCTAGTTTCCAAAATGGGGTCACTTGTGGGGGAGCTCCAATTTTTAGGCACACGGGGGCTCTCCAAACGTGACATGGTGTCCGCTAAAGAGTGGAGCCAATTTTTGATTCAAAAAGTCAAATGGCGCTCCTTCCCTTCCAAGCCCTGCCGTGCGCCCAAACAGTGGTTTACCCCCACATATGAGGTATCAGCGTACTCAGGACAAATTGGACAACAACTTTCGTGGTTCAGTTTCTCCTTTTACCATTGGGAAAATAAAAAAATTGTTGCTAAAAGATAATTTTTGTGACTAAAAAGTTAAATGTTCATTTTTTCCTTCCATGTTGCTTCTGCTGCTGTGAAGCACCTGAAGGGTTAATAAACTTCTTGAATGTGGTTTTGTGCACCTTGAGGGGTGCAGTTTTTAGAATGGTGTCACTTTTGGGTATTTTCAGCCATATAGACCCCTCAACTGACTTCAAATGTGAGGTGGTCTCTAAAAAAAATGGTTTTGTAAATTTCGTTGTAAAAATGAGAAATCGCTGGTCAAATTTTAACCCTTATAACTTCCTAACAAAAAAAAATTTTGTTTCCAAAATTGTGCTGATGTAAAGTAAACATGTGTGAAATGTTATTTATTAACTATTTTGTGTCACATATCTCTCTGGTTTAACAGAATAAAAATTCAAAATGTGAAAATTGCGAAATTTTCAAAATTTTCGCCAAATTTCCGTTTTTATCACAAATAAACGCAGAATTTATTGACCTAAATTTACCACTAACATGAAGCCCAATATGTCACGAAAAAACAATCTCAGAACCGCTAGGATCCGTTGAAGCGTTCCTGAGTTATTACCTCATAAAGGGACACTGGTCAGAATTGCAAAAAACGGCAAGGTCTTTAAGGTCAAAATAGGCTGGGTCATGAAGGGGTTAATAACTAGAATTACTATTAAATGGATATGGACTACTATTGCTCATCACTATATACACCACAGTGCATTCATTTTATCCTTAACAGAGTTGTCCAGCGTTGATAGGACTTCTCTCTTGATTGCTGGACACACCAATTAAACATTTATCACTTATCCTGGGGACAGGTGATAAGTATTGTTTGTTGGACAACCTCTTCATCTATTAAGGTACCTTCACACATAACGATTTTGTTAACGATATCGTTGCAACGTCACGCTTTTTGTGACGTAGCAACGATATCGTTAACGAAATCGTTATGCGTGACAGCGACCAACGATCAGGCCCCTGCTGGGAGATCGTTGGTCGCTGGGAATGATCAGGACCTTTTTTTGGTCGCTGATCTCCCGCTGACATCGCTGAATTGGCGTGTGTGACGCCGATCCAGCGATGTGTTCACTGGTAACCAGGGTAAATATCGGGTTACTAAGCGCAGGGCCGAGCTTAGTAACCCGATATTTACCCTGGTTACCATTGTAAAAGTTAAAAAAACAAACAGTACATACCCACATTCCGATGTCTGTCACGTCCCCCGGCGTCAGCTTCCCGCACTGAGGGTATGTGCACACGTCAGGATTTGTAGCGTTTTTTTTGCGGAATTTCGCTATAAAAACGCTATAAATCCGGTAAAAAAACGCTAACATTATGCATCCTATCTTTTAGAATGCATCCCGCATTTTTTGTGCATATGTTAGCTTTTTTTTCCGCAAAAAAAACGCATTCCGCAAAATAAACGGACATGCTCATTCTTTTTGCGGATTTCCTATCAAAAAGGACATTCCGTAAAAAAAAAAAATCTGCAAAAATTCCCCAAAAAATCCGTGCAAAAAACGCGCAAATTCCGCGAGAAATCAGCGCGAAAAAAGGACGCGGATTTCTGGCAGAATTCTCAGGATTTTGTCAGGAAATAATCCTGACGTGTGCACATACCCTGACTGTGTCAGCGCTGGTTGTATAGCAGAGCACAGCGGTGACGTCACTGATGCTGAAGTCTTTCCCCTGATCGTTGGTTGCTGGAGAGAGCTGTCTGTGTGACAGCTCCCCAGCGACCACACAACGACTTACCAACGATCACGGTCAGGTCGTATCGCTGGTCGTGATTGTTGGTAAGTTGTTTAGTGTAACGGTACCTTTAGTGTCTCCAAAAGTAAATATTCACTTTAATGAATATCAAACGAAAGTTTGTAGATTTCCCTCCAAGCATAGCTTTTAGGAACATAACAGGACAAGACAATTCTGTAAGACAACCACATGAGTCTGTGTTTTACCCGCACTTTAAAGAAATATAATGAGAATTACACTGTGGTTGTCATGATTTTAATTAGTAACATATGCTGGTTAAAGAAAATTAAAACTATCTCAGAATGATTGTTTCTTTTAATAATTTATATCCCTTTAAAACAGCATCGCAGTCCATAAATCGCTCAATACCAGGGTATTTGTCACCTTGAAACAGAAGGCAATTTGCAATAAAATCTTAATGTACAACATAACTCTCGAGCAATTTTAATGCTATATTACAATTTTGTTGGCGTTTGGATAATGCTGCTCAGTAAATAGAGACTTTAGGAAGTTATTGGACAGTATTCAAATTAGCTGTAGTAATAGTTTATCATGAGGTTATTAATAAGGTGGAATTATTTTACCAATGAAGGGTTTTAAGAGTGTAGAAAACTACTCTAAGGCTACTTTCTCACTTCCGTCGTTTGGGCTACGTCGCAATGCGTCGTTTTGGAGAAAAAACGCATCCTGCAAAGTTGCCCGCAGGATGCGTTTTTTCCTCCATAGACTTGCATTTGCGACGCATTGCGACATATGGCCACACATCGTATCCGTCGTGCGACGGATGCGTCGTGTTTTGGTGGACCGTCAGCACAAAAAAAGTTCAATGTAACTTTTTTTGTGCGACGTGTCCGCCATTTTTGACCGTGCATGCGTGGCCGAAACTCTGCCCCTTCTCCCCACTTAACACAATGGGCAGCGGATGCGTTGTAAAACTGCATCCGCTGCCCACGTTGCGCTAAATTTAGCACAATGTCCGTCGGGCAGACGGTTTGCAATGGCCCCGTACCGACGGAAGTGTGAAAGTAGCCTAACACCCTTCTATCTAAAAACACACCATAAATCGGTTATCCAAGCAGTCCGTGACCAAGCCTGCAGAGATAATTGCAGGGTGGAACAGTTAGCAACTTCTTGTCTAAGTTCTTAGAGAAAAATAATAAATCTGGCACATCACTGATCATCCAGCTACAGGTGCTTCTCACAAAATTAGAATATAATCAAAAAGTTAATTTAATTGAATACAAAAAGTAAAACTCATTATATAGTCATTACAAACAGAGTTATAGATTTCAAGTGTTTATTTCTGTTTATGTTAGCAGGATTGTAAATGGCCGGTATGTGTCACAGAGGGAGTCTGCGCTGTAAGCCTGAAGTAATGTTGTTCTGGGACCTGTAGTCCCACAAGTATTTGTATTTCTTTACTTAAAAGGGAAGCTTGCAGGGTTAGTTGGAGAGCTGGATGGGTCTGGCTAACCACACATTCATCCCACCTATGGGGTGTGGTTACAGCTACATAATGTGACCAGGGTTTGGTCACATGGTTGAGAGTGTTTGGATCTGTATGGACTGTGTGCAAGGTCCTGGAAAAACCTATGTGTTGGGAGTGCTATCTTCCTGAAGAGCACATGGTGAGGCTTTGGTGCTGAGTGGCTTGTGCTGGACGGTCCCAGCTGGGGACGGACGTCCTGAAGAACGCACGGAGGCAATGTACCTACAGAGCCTGGGGCGGCTTCTGTGTTGGCGAAGCCAGGACTGATAAGGAGTCAGCGTGAGGAGCAAAGCTCCTGGAAGGTAACCCCAGACAAGGGGGGTTGTAATACATGGCAAAGAAGTTTATCTGCTACATGAACAGACTGGTGGTCATGACATGTTCGTGGATGTAATGAAATTAACTTTATGTTATGTGGTTTATGCGGAGTTAATAAACAAAATAGACCGATTTATGTGAGAAAACAGTTCCTGTGTGCTTTAATCCCGTGCCAAACGAGTGCCCTCCAACACACTCAGGTAGCGCTATCTCACACTCCGTAAATTAGAATACTTGATAACACCAGCTTGAAAAATAATTTGAAAATCCGAAATGTTGGCCTACTGAATTGTATGCTCATTATAGGCACTCAATTCTTAATCAGGGCTCCTTTTGCATCAATTACTGCATCAATGTGGCGTGGAATGGAGGTGATCAGCCCGTGGCACTGCTGAGGTGTTATGGAAGCCCGTGTTGCTTTGATAGCAGCCTTCAGCTTGTCTGCATTGTGGGGTTTGGTGCCTCTCCTCTTCCTCTTGACAATACTCCATAGATTCTCCATGGGGTTAAGGTCAGACGAATTTGCAGGCCAATCAAGCACAGTGATACTGTTGTTTAAACCGGGCATTGGTCCTTTTAGCAGTGTGGACAGGTGCCAAGTCCTGCTGGAGAATGAAATTTCCATCTCCAAAAAGTTTGTTGGCAGAGTCAAGCATGAAGTGTTCTAAAATTTCCTGGTAGAGGACTGTGACTTTGATCTTGATAAAACACAGTGGACCTACACCAGCAGTAGACATGGCTCAACAAACCATCCAAGATTGTGAAAAATTCACACTAGACCTCAAACAGCTTGGGTTGTGTGCCTCTCCACTGTTCCTCCAAACTCTGGGACTTGATTTCCGAATTAAATGCAAAATTTACTTTCCTTGTGGAGTGTGTCAACGACTGCCTTGTGGACACCTGTCAAGTCAGCAGACTTCCCCATGATTGTGGAGCCTACTGAAACAGACTAAGGGACCTTTTTAAACGCTTAGGAAGCCTTTGCAGGTGTTTTTTATTATTTTTTTTTTAATTTACTGAGATAACGACTTTTGGGTTCTCATTGGCAGCAAGCCATAATAATCAACATTGACAGAAATAAACACTTGAAATACATCACTCTGTAATGACTCATTATATAGAGTTTCACTTTTTGTATTGAAGAACTGAAATAAAATTAACTTTTTGAGCTGGCATAGACTTTTGCTAAAATATATGCACATTCTGGGGTAAATCATATTACATCTGTCGACCTACTGTAGGACCCACCCCTTCCAGATAAGCACAGACCACTCTTTAGCTGCAGAAAACAGGAAAAAGTTGCAAATTATGCAATGCACCATATTTTGAAAATTCTCACCTCATTTTCCCCAACAGAAGACTGGCATACAGCCACCAATAACCCCCCATAAGGTCAAGGTATATCTACTAGGGTCTGCTCACACAGTTCAAAGTTCAGACAGTTCAATTTTTAAAAACTGATGAAAAAAATATAGAAGCAATACAGATGTAAAATGAATGACAAATGAAATAAATGGTCTGCTTTACAAGGATGAAAAAATGGAAATGAATGTGCAAATGTAGCCTGAAAGGGGCATATTTATGGTATGCCCATGGGATAAATGCATAGTAGATGCGAATCCCACTAATGGGACATGTATGTATCTCAGGAACGGGGCACTGATGTGCTGCTGTCAGTGGAGAGGTGGTCCGAGTTCCCATTCATTTGTATAGGAATTACGGCCACCTCTCCATTGACAGTGGTGCCAAATGGAGCACTGCTCTCAAGTTAGATACAGGCATCCCTGACGAAGAAGGGTGACACCCTTGAAACGCGTAAGAATTGTGCACCTCACGCACCCGTCCTTGCTTCCCTGTGACGTCACTGAAGTTTTTTTCTCACGCCGCTACCCTCACGGCCGGAGCGCGTGAGGAGTCGGCGTTCTCCTCCAGCTCACTGAATGCCTGAATCTCCACCGCTCAGCACCTTCATGCTGTCTATTCATCTGATCACTGGGCTTCACTAGGTAAGTGCACCACATCTCGTATCTAGCATTTAGCCTCAGATGGGACCAATAATAGCGGTTACCACCATTTATTTAGTGCACACCTCCAGTGTCTTCATTGATTGAGCCATTACCACTCATTTACCCCTGTCTTGCTACTCCTGCTCATACCGCACACCCAGCTGCTTAATTGACCAAGCGCATTAGCCAGCAAGTACACGGGGTCCAACCATCCTGTCAAATCAGCACTCAGCACTTTATTTTAGAGCCATCTCCCTTTTTCATGGATTCTTGCATGCACCAGTGAGTATATTCCTTCCTTAATCAGTAGATAGCTCAATTACATTTATATATTTTAAAAAAATTACATTTACTTTATTATGATTTTTTTACCACTATTTTCATCAGCCTCACTGACAGATGAACAATTACATTCATCTCTGAGCACGCTCCATACAGACTCGTCTATTGTGTGAGTATACACTATTCAATCTATCTCAGTTATTGCGCGGTGATCCGTTATTATTTAGATACAGGCTCCATTGGTGTGGCCTGCATCTGCTATACTTCGATGGTGAATCCCATAAATAGGCCATGAATGAACCAGATAGTAAAACCTCTCTAAAAGTAATGTGTACAGAGTATGTGCAGGAGGCGGTCAGAGGAAGAGGACCATGCGGTGCATTTTCAGCCAATAGCTGGTGATCAGGAAGTGATGTCAGAAGCGGCTTTACTTTGACTATATAATGCATTCAATAGCTGCAGTACTCTTTAGCAGTGACCAGTAGTGTACAGAGCACCTGTGACCTGTGCATTGGAGGGACCAGAGTGACAGAACTAACATCTCTTATGCAGTTTTACTTCAATGTATTTTTCAATGGTTTAATCAGATCTAGTGTCTGGTTTCAGTAGTGACGCTCAGCGAACATAATAAACTTTACTCCCAGAATGAAACACTCCCAGGTAAAGGTTTTTAGGCAACCAGGTTTTAGATGTAATACAGCTGATAAAACACATTGATCCACATCACTAAACATCATCATCTTTATATAGAACTTATTACATTTCATGAGGCTGTCAAACCGGCATTGCAGATTTAACCCTTGGCAATGAAGCTGCAACTGCAATATGAAGCCTGAGGGAAACGGTTTCCAATAGACGAAATATGATTTTGATTTCAACTACTAAGAAGGATATGTACCATTCCTATACTACAGACCACTAAGCTGTAAATTATACATTAAAATGGTGAAGATTTAGATATGTATTTCACTGTTGACAGACCTGCCATACAAATCAGTGTTTTACACGGCTTACACAGAATTAACTGGAAACCAGCCATTTCATCCCTGAAAACAATATCTCCAATTTATGGTGGCAGAATGAAAAAAGCCACAGGCAATAGAAAATCTTTTTCCCATAGGACCAAGCAACAGTACTTTTTTCATCAGTCTCAGAAAACCAAGTATGCAAAAGGTGCAAAAAACGTAAACAGAATGCTGAAAAAAGTTCTCACAGGTACAGTAGTCTGCAAAGGACCTGCGGGAAAACAAGTTACAATAATAAGTCATCCAGATAATTATAAAATATAGTCTTGGGCTTCATGCACATAAGTCTGCATCAGCCACGCACACACACAATTCTGCCACACACAACTATGCTACATTAAAATCGATGGTGAGGTAAGCTCACCATCATCAGGGGCTTATCTACAGCATTCTGTAATGCTGTAGATAAGCCCCCGATGTTACCTGAAAGAGGAGAAAAAGAGGTTAGATTATACTCACCCAGGGGCGGTCCCGCTGCGGTCCGGTCAAATGGGCGTCTCTGGTCCGATGCGGCGCCTCCTATCTTCATTCCATGACGTCCTCTTCTGGTCTTCACGCCGCGGCTCCGGCGCAGGCGTACTTTGTCTGTCCTGTTGAAGGCAGAGCAAAGTACTGCAGTGCGCAGGTGCTGGGCCTCTCTGAATTTTCCGGTGCCTGCGCACTGCAGTACTTTGCTCTGCCTTCAACAGGGCAGACAAAGTACGCCTGCGCCAGAGACGCGGCGTGAAGACCAGAAGAGGACGTCATGGAATGAAGATGGGAGGCACTGTTCCAGACTTGAGACACCCATCGGAGCAGGACCGCCCCTGGGTGAGTATAATCTAACCTCTTTTTCTCCTCTTTCAGGTAACATCGGCGGCTTATCTACAGCATTACAGAATGCTGTAGATAAGCCCCTGATGACGGTGAGCTTACCTCACCATCGATTTTGGGTGTGACAGGTTCCCTTTAAAACACATGAATATAACACTTAAATATAACTACAAAAACACACAGACCTTACTGTGTCCTTCCCTTCCCTGCTGCGTAACCAGGTGACCTGTGACTGTCGCATGACTCAAAGGTACTGGCAAGATCTTCAGTCTTTACAAACACTGAAAATTGGAGTAAGGTCTTGTTGTCTACCGTCTCCACCACCACTATATTCAGCTCTATGTCCAGAGACCACAGATGCAGCTGAAGTCAGGACATAACCTCGACTTTCAGAGACAGCACCCCAAATTTGGGACCGTGGGAAGAGAGGAGGGGCAGGTTTGAAAGCTTAACACGTTGTAGGATCAAGATTTCAACTGGAGTTCAACCTCGGGGTGCTGAACCGACTGGTGATCATAGTGAAATGGTAAGGAAAAAGGGAAGTTCATGTGCACATCGATTCAGGATATATATAAAATTCATCTTTATTGGAAAATAGATTAAAACAGAGTAAAATTAAACGTTAAGAAATCTGACACGTTTCTGGTGTATGAAACAGTTGTCCTATGAATAAGGATGTTTTTCATACACAAGAAACGCGTCAGTTTCTTAATGTGTAGCAGCCGCTACCGAGCAGACCAGCTACAGTCGCTACACGTTGAAAGAAGTTGTGCAGTGCAGCTCAGTTCCAAACAATAACCATACTTACTTTATATTAAAAAAAATATTAAATTACAATGAATTTGAAAAGCAAGGAATATAAAAAAAAAGTGTCACTTCACACTGGATAAAAGATGAACCTGCTACAACAATCAGTCATAATATTAAAACCACTAACAGTGAAGCGAAAAATACCGCAACATTTCAGCTGAATGTGTGTCAGAGTGCACATTCAGATGAGAACAGTGTTGGGGTCAGAGGGCCCCGTCTCAACGAGCCTGGTCGCACTCTCAATGATCGTGATCGTTATGACCCTGTGACTATTGTCACGGTTCCACACCTCAGGGTGTCTGGGATGCAGTTACTGACAGCTCGGCCATCCAATCTGGTACAGGGGCGTGCTGAAGCTGTCAGTACGTTGATTGACAGCATGACCATCCAGTCTGGTTCAGGGCATGCTGAGCTGTCGGTGTGTTTATTGACAGCTCGACTAGCCAATCTGTGACTGGGAGGAGCAGCTTTTCCCATACCACTACCAGACATACATTCATTCATCTTGTGAGTTTGTGCTTTGTGCCTTCCTGTGCCTTGAGTTCTATATGCTTGATCTGTTGCCTGACCTTGGACTTCGTTCTGACCATCCGCCTGTTTAACCCCTTCAGCTCTGATCCATTATCTTCCCGACACTCCCACCTTGGAACTTTACCTGACTATGCTCTTGTCTCTTACTTCTGTTTATGACGTACCCTCCTGGCTTCTGACCTTGGACTCCTTGACCACTCTGATTAACTGCTTAGCCGTGAGAAATATAATATACACAAATATATGCAAATAAATTGCACATTTACAAATCAGATCCAGTGCTAATTTTAAACAAAGTGATCTCCTTGTGCAAAATTCAAATTGGAGTCCAAAATGCTAAGATCTACACAAACATTTAGGGTGCATTTGAACTCTCCAATTTCAGACCATTAAACAAGCACGGATCAGCTATATTCAAGTCATTTGGCCTTTGTTTACCGCTTTCTTTACATATGCCGACGAACAATGATGGGAACAGAATGATTGCTAATGCGATAGTTTTGTCATGTTAATGGTATCAAATTCATTGTTTATCACTTGAGAACACTCATCTGCGCTGCTGGAAATTTTTTAACGTAGATGTTACACATGCCTACACTGTACTTTATGATAGACACACAGTATGACTGACACACGTGCACTAGAAGACATTCTAGGCTCTCTCTTTCTCTTTCGTTCCTTCATATGTCACAGAGTATAGGCCCTTTGGTGACATCATGGTCATGAGATCAAAGATTCTTCTACACTTCAAACATCGGATACTGCACTAATAATTCAGGACTGTGATGCCATTTTCTGGTTTGCAAAGGCAGGTGGGCCAGACAGATGCTGGTTTGGTGGGCCAGTCAGAGTAGGGTCTTACTGGGGCCCTTTTGAGAATGAGACCCTGGAAAATTGCCAGGTTTGCCTGCCCCCATGATACTGGCTCTGATAGCAGCAGGTTTAGTTTACATTACACAATTACATAGTATCTGTATAACATTGAAGCACACAGTGAATACTTGGTAACATTTTTCCAGATTAGATCCAAGTGATGCCCTTAGATGCTATAATTAAAAATAATCAAGTATATCTGTAAGGATCCTCTTCATACAGGCACACCATTTAGTTAGTGTGATCCCCCTACTGTAGAATCTGTAATTAGTAATATTGAGTATTGTCTGTCCTCTGAGCTGGTTAGCTTCAGAAAGACAGACAGCTGCAACGTTATTTCACTGTTCAACCTGAGGACCATCTGAGTTTAATTGTAGCACACAGCTTGATGTGCTGCTGGTTTGTTAGAAGCCAAAGTATAGCACTGTAATAATCTGCAAAAAATCACAAACCTGCCAACACAGGCCTGAAAGCCGGGGCTACGTCTGTCTGACTGCCTGACGGCTGCAGGAAATATGATTAATGAGTGAGGTATAATGATATTGGGAACCCGATTAGCACCACAAAAAGGTCACAGATCAAAGTGGTGTGCTTTTCAGGAGCTATAATCATTGCATATAATCTGCGGGCTGGAAGGAGTAAACTGGGAAATCGTAAGAAAACGTCATCTTGGTTTGGATAACCACAGACAAAATCTCTTTAAGAGGCATGTTGGGTTTTAAACAGTCTAGAATGAATCAATTTGTTTGGCAGCGGCTCTGCTCCTGCATCATTTCTTCTTGCCGGCTGAACTTCTGAACGATATATTCCTATTTCATGGTTTGTACACAAACAGCACGCCTTCACCATAGCAAGCTTTTTAATTAGGTTCTGAAAGAAGAGATGTACTGCCATGTGTAGATGTAGCTGCTCTGGAATATGTCAATCACTGATTTCATAGCAAGGGGATTCTGTGACCATTTTTATAGCAATGGGATACTGAAGTGTAGAATTAGTGATTCTATGATATTCCATCTATCAGGCCTAGTCTCACACTGCCCTTCTGTAACCAAAGCCGTCCTGCTAATTATCATGTGCTTTGTCTATGAGCTGAGTGAACATATATTCAGTTCATCGCTTAATATAAAACTATACCAGCGATTGTCACCACAGTTCCTGTGACTTGTCAAGTGCAAAATAAAGCTGACGTTCTACCAATCACACAGCGGTGTAGCAAAAGGAGGTCTGATTGGAAAAGACAACAAAGTTTGAAAATACCTTAGTCAATGCTAAAAAAGAAAAAAACATAGGTTAAATTAAAGCATTATTTCCATCATTGCAAGTTCTCACCTATTCGCAGGATAGGCAAAACCTGTTGGACCACTGGTGGACAAAGACTGAAAAGGGCCCCGGTGAAAGAACTATATACACGCCCTTTCCAGTCCAATAGCTCACCATAATGCACAATTCCACCTGCTTTGGAAGTGGAAATGGACCCCCCCTTACCTCTTGGGCGGCACAGGTTGCACCAATAATATGTCCGCCAATGTGTTGAACACTAGAGGTTCTATTTGAGGGACCCCTTTGTCACGGATACCTTCTCCGTGGTGTCACTTATTCGTCACGTGCCTGCTCTCACACGTGACTTGGGGTTGTGCCTGCAAGGGTTAATCTATGTCCCCACTCTCAGTCCAGCATTCAACCTCTGTCCTATGCTGTAATGGGAGCATAAATGACACACCGACCCAGGCCACACACCCGCTCATACACGCTGCCACCACTCATCGAATACACGGGCGATGAGTCTTAAACTATTAATACTAATAAAAATAAGTCTATCACTCATAAGGCTCACACACCTTAGGCTATGGATTCTTTTAGAACATTCAAGGTTCAACTTGTTAAACTTATATACTTTAATAACAAAAGGTTCAATGCTTACAATAAAAAGGTATAAAATATGATAATAAAAAGACTTACAACTTATGCAAAACAGTGTCAAAATAAACAGGAGAAACTTACAGAAATTATCTAACTGGTACTTGCTTTCTGCTCCCTGAGGGTGGGACGATGTAGATTGGATCACACCAGCTTCTCAGGCTGCCCCCATCATGTGAACACAATTCTCTGTCTGCAGCCTAAATTTATAACTTTGGTCTGGAGGTCAGGTTTCTAGACCGGCCCCCCAGGTTAATAGCATAATTGTGGTCTGTTTGATTGGGCACGGCCGCTCTACTAATGAGTATATAGGATTTTCCTCTGGAGACACTTGTTAGATGGTTCCCAGGAATAGGTATCTCAGGCTGCAATTAGCATCTCCCCTCCAAGCACTAGGGGGTGTAAAGTGTTCCTTTCTTCTTGGCCTTAGCTAGACCTCCTGGTGAGATATGGAGATACAATTTCTACTAGTCCCAAGGAAGTACCTATTAACGCCTAGGTGCGACTTGCCTTCAGGACAGATGTTACGTTATCACTAGTCACACATATAACCCTAGACATATGTCACTACACACACACACACATATATATATATATATATATATACACACACACACACATATTTCACCACACCCTTTATTCTAAAGAACAGACACTGAAGTGCTCCACTGTATGGAGAAGGGCTGCACGCCACCACCCCATACTTTGCCTTGGGGACTGACAAACTGTCCAATAGACAATGATAGTGCGGCTCACATGAGTGACTACTGATCCATTCAAATGCGCTACCTCAGAGCCTGATGCTTGGGACTGGTGGGCCCTCTGCGATCAGCAAGTCATCATCTATCCTGCAGTTGAGGTGGTAACCAACTATTTCACTCTAAAAAAAAAAAAAAAATCTGAAATATTGCTATTGATATAGCCTCAAGAGGCGTCATTAACCAGTTCTATACTCTACCCTGTTCATGGCCAAACACATTTTTGGATTTCTTCATATATGTGGTTTTAAGAGCTTTAAAAAAAATGTTCTCGCTCTAATACAATATATGTTTTCAAAAAAATGTTTTCTTGTGATATTGATGCAAAATATAAAAGGAAAAAATGAAAACATTTTTCTTTTGAAAGAAAAAAAAAAGACCACAATTGGACACAAAATGAAATTTTAAATTGTAAAAATAATTGTTACAAAGAGGAATACAACTTGGACCTGTGTTTTTCTTTTCTTCATTGCAGGGGCGGACTGGTCTTACTTTAATATTTACGGTGGGTACAGAAAGTATTCAGACCCCTTTAAATTTTTCACTCTGTTTCATTGCAGCCAATGGGTAAATTGAAAAAAGTTAATTTTTTTCTCATTAATGTACACACTGTGCAGCCCATCTTGACAGAAAAAAAACCCTGAAATGTAGCAATTTTTGCAAATTTATTAAAAAAAGAAAAACTGAAATATCACATGGTCATAAGTATTCAGACCTTTTGCTTAGCATTGAGTAGAAGCACCATTTTGAGCTCGTACAGCCATGAGTCTTCTTGGGAATGATGCAACAAGTTTTTCACACCTGGATTTTGGGATCCTCTGCCATTCTTCCTTGCAGATCCACGCCAGTTTCGTCAGGTTGGATGGTGAACGTTGGTGACAGCCATTTTCAGGTCTCTCCAGAGATGCTCAATTGGGTTTAGGTCAGGGCTCTGGCTGGGCCAGTCAAGAATGGTAACAGAGTTGTTCTGAAGCAACTCCTTTGTGTATTTTAGCTGTGCGCTTACGGTCTGTGTTTTGTTGGAAGGTGAACCTTTGGCCAAGAGGTCCAGAGCACTCTGGAAGAGGTTTTCATCCAGGATATCTCTGTATTAGGCAACATTCATGTTTCCTTCAATGACAACCAGTCGTCCTGTCCCTGTAGCTGAAAAACACCCCCATAGTATGATGCTGCCACCACCATGTTTCACTGTTGAGATTGTATTGGGCAGGTGATGAGCAGTGCATGGTTTTCTGCACACATACCACTTAGAATTATCACCAAAAAGGTCTATGTTCATCTCATCAGACCAGGGAATCTTATTTCTCATAGTCTGGGAGTCCTTCATGTGTTTTTTAGCAAACTCTATGTGGGCTTTCATATGTTTTGCACTGAGGATAGGCTTCCGTCGGGCCACTCTGCCATAAAAGCCCGACTGGTGGAGGGCTGCAGTGATAGTTGACTTTGTGGAACTTTCTCCCATCTCCCTACTGCATCTCTGGAGCTCAGGCAGAGGGACATTGGGGTTCTTCTGTACCTCTCTCACCAAGGCTCTTCTCCCACGATTGTTCAGTTTGGCTGGGCGACCAGGTCTAGGAAGACTTCCTAATTCCATTTAAAGATTACGGAGGTCACTGTGCTCTTAGGAACCTTGAGTACTGCAGAAATTATTTTGTAACCTTGGCCAGATCTGCGCCTTGCCACAATTCTGTCTCTGAGCTCCTTGGCCAGTTCCTTTGACCTCATGATTCTCATTTGGTCTGACATGCACTGTGAGGTCTTATATAGACAGGTGTGTGCCTTTCCAAATCACGTCGTATCAGTTTAATTAAACACAGCTGGCCTCCAATGAAGGAGTAGAATCATCTCAAGGAGGATCACAAGGAAATGGACAGCATGTGATTTAAATATGGGTGTCTGAGCAAAGGCTTTGAATACTTATGACCATGTGAAATTTCAGTTTTTCTTTTTTATTAAATTTGCAAAAATTACTACATTTCTGTTGTTTTCCAGTCAAGATGGGGTGCAGAGTGTACATTAATGTGAAAAAAATGAACTTTTTGAATTTACCAATTGGCTGCAATGAAACAGAGTGAAAAATGTAAAGGGGTCTGAATACTTTCCGTACCCAGTGTACATAGTCCACAAATAGTGTAACTTACATTACACTATGGTCAAAGATCAACACACCTATTTCCACGTGAGTGGGATGCAATTCACTGTTTTAACTCTAGACGTGATGAAATATTATGCTCCTCACTATTATTTTCCTTCAGTGCCATTTTCTAGGAGAAAGTCTTGTGTGCTTACCAATCTGTTTGTACGAACAAACTCTTCAGGTGTTTTGGCCCATGGTGGAAGCTCCACATCAGACACCACTGTACCATCATCCATAACGCCAAGATTGTAATCATTTGAGTTGACAAACATCTCCGGCAGGAAGTAGAATTCAGGAATGAGCTCCTGAAGGAACAATATATAGAAATCAAAGGAATCTTTCTACCATCAGCAAAAGTCATATTGATCAAATGAGTAGCAGAAAATGAATGATTACTAGTGATGAGCGAGCGTACTAGAATATCGTATTATCAGAGCATGCTCGGGTGTTATCCAAGTAACTTGGGTGTGCTCGAGTAATGTGTTACAGTCCCTGCGGCTGCATGTCTCACGGCTGTTAGACAGACGCAACACATGCGGGGATTGCCTAACAAACCAGTAATCCCGGCATGTGTTGAGGCTGTCAAACAGCCGTGAGACATGCAGCCGCAGGGACTCGAACATATTATTAGAGCACGCCCAAGATACTCGATTAGCACTCGAACATGCACGGATAACACCTTATCCAAGTCAAACACACTTTGCAGAAAACATTAGTAATTAAAGCAATTTCTCAACAATTTATTTGTACAGAGTAGGCAATTTTTACTGCCCAGCTTGAAGAAAGCAATTTATGAACAATGACTTATGAAGACCACTGTTAAAAGTAATTTTTCATAAGCATTATGTTTAGATAATAAGCCCTGCAGCAGTGGTGACATAGAAAGCTGGTGTCGAACCTGAAGAGCATGGAGGGCAAAAAACATCAAAAAACATGTGCAAATTTGAATTATACGGTTTTGTAGAAAAAGATTCAGGCAGAACTTGTAATTTATTGTAAACCTCTGCTAATTTAGGGCGCAGGAGTCCGATGGGAGGTGTAGGACAGGGGAATTACAGACAGGGAGAAGACCCACCGCACAGTCCGGTCCCTGAGCACCAAAATCTAATTAGCTGAAAACTTCAGATGGGGATTAAAGAAGATGGGGATTAAATAAATACCAAAGGTATCATTGTAATCAGTATTACAGCGCCATTACCGCCATGTCTTTAATTTACTTTACAAACTCGCACAGACAAGTTCTCTTTAAATAACAATAAACTAGTATCACAATGCCAGGAAATTTTAACTTTGACCTTTCCTTTGGTAAAATATATGCTAGAAATATATGCTTTATTAAAGGCCCCTTGATGAGATGTAATGATGGTAGATGAGACAATTGCAAAATTAACTTGAATAATTACCGTAACTAATTTACTTCGACCCTGATAAATATCAGGTAAACATCGATGTTGGGTAGCACGGTGTAAAAATCCATCACCATGGCCTCTATTGAAGCACCAGACGTAATGGCCTGTTTCTCATTTGGGCAGTGAAATGTTAGACATTAGCCATTATCAGCAGCGTGTCATGCATCAAGGACATCAGCTTACTTTCCCTTAATTAGTGTTGCAATAAACAAAAGGAGTTTTCATTTAAAGCACTGCAACATTCTCAAAGTGAAGAGGCTGACAATACCTTAATCCCTAATTGATGCAGGCCTGGTTTACCATTGACTACATCAGAGATCATGTACCTGTTCTTATGACCTTCCAAATACCTTAGAAAGCCCCAAAAGGCTTATGTATGAGCCCTAAAGCAGCAGGCAGGTCCTTGTTGTCTTGGAGGAGGGTTTTAGAAACAGTTTTTTCTATTTAAGCTGATAGGGATCTATATTACTTTTTCAAGCACAATAGCTAAAAGAAAACAAATTCAACCAGGATTTTCCAGGTCATTTGCACAACCAACTAAAATTTCCTGAAGAGAACATTAAAAATGTAGAGTCCAGCAGGTTATAGTGCAGGAGGAGCTGAAAAGATCAATATGTCATCATGGGGAAAAGATGGAGTGTTGCTTGTAATTAACGGATTTAAGCCTCTGTTGTGCTGTCAATCACCAAGTGAGAACGCCCACCTGAATTTTTCCTACAAAGCAGTATAATTCAAATCTTCACCTCCTGCTCTGTAAAATGATTGGTACAGTAAAGCATTTTTCCCCTACAGATTCCCTTTAGGTCATATACTAAATCTGGTTCATATATTGTAGTATCGCGGCCAAATATGTGAATATTGCGGATCTAGCTGTGATAAAATAAAACGTCAGCTCATTGTCGAATCCGCACAAGCGTCTGCTTCTCATGGCAATTTTAGTGCATTATTTTGATTGCACAGCAGCCAGATGTTTGCTAAAAGTCAAAATGATGTTCTATATACATATGTTTTGTGTTTTTATTTTTGCCCTCTATGCTCTTCAGCCTGGACTTCAGGTTTCTATGTGACCAATGCCGATCTATGGAGCATTGTTGAGAATCTCATATTGAGAAAGCAGTCGTCGCGCCACAGAGTAAACCCTCTGTGAAGAAGCAAAGTGGTTGCATGTGACTGGAGCGGCATGTGACTGGAGAGGCATGTGACTGGAGAAGATGGCGATCGGTAAGAATTTTACTACACGTACGCACCATTACATAGATGGTTAGGACGGATTACGGAATAAAAATCTTGACGAGATGAATTCTTTAACGCAACAAAGAACTCTGTGGCTATGAGCTATAAGGACGGGGATGTGATTGTATCCTAACTAGCGACTGGTATGAATATAATACAATATAGTATTCATGGAAAGGAGGCAGGGTATATATTATCTATTATTGACTATACAGTGATCTGTATTTTAATCAAAAAACTTGGTTCAAGTGTACAATCTCTCAAAATTAAGTAAAAAAATACATATATAAAGCCCCAAACTTTACCTTGATGTCTGAAGTGTCACGTTGGGAGTTACGCCATGCCCGTGAAACTGAAGAAAACGCTCTGTCAGCATGGTCAAATTTCCCACCTTGGAAATTTAAGAAAAATGTTGTAAAGGGTTCCTACAGAAAAACGGCAGAAAATTGGTTAGGAAAGATGAAAGTGATCAATGGAAAGAATAAAAAGTTACATGACTGCTAAACAATTTAAAACTGTTAATTACTAGTATTTGTGTAAAATTGTTACCGTATATATTCGAGTATAAGCCGAGATTTTCAGCCCAAAAAAATGGTCTGAAAGTGCCCCTCTCGGCTTATACTCGAGTCATGGGAGGCGGGTAGACGGGGGGGGGGTTTGGTTCGGCGGGTGAGGGGGAGCGACGCCTGCCAAATACTCACCTGCTCCCGGCGCTCCTGGCGCGGTCCCTGCATGTCCTACGATCTTCAGGCGCGGCAGCTTTTTCCCCGGTCACTGGTACCGCTCATTAAAGTTATGAATATGGACTCCACTCTCATAGGGGTGGAGCCGGATATTCATTACTGTAATGAGCGGTGCCACGTGACCGCTCATTACAGGAAGAAGCTGCCGCTCCCGGAGACGTGGGACATGCAGGGACCATGCTAGGAGCGCCGGGAGCAGGTGAGTATGTCATATTCACCTTTCCGTGTTCCACCGCCGCCCTGTCTTCCGCATCCTCGGCACGGACTGTTCAGGTCAAAGGGCGCGATGACGTATTAGTGTGCACGCCGCCCTCTGCCTGAACACAGTCAGTGCGGAGAGACGGGACGCTGAGGAGCAGCGGGCAGCAACGTGAGGGGAGTATGTCAATTTTTTTTTTTTAGTGCAGCAGCAGCATTACATGTGGCACAATGCTATATGGGGCATCTATGGGGCCATAAAGAACTGCATGGAGCATTATATGGGGCATCTATGGGGCCATAAAGAACTGCATGGAGCATTATATGGGGCATATTTGTATATGGAGCATCTTATAGGGTCATAATGAACTGTATGGAGCATTATATGGGGCTTCTGATTCAATATGGATATTCAAAAACACTTAACCTACTGATGTCTCAATTAATTTTACTTTTATTGGTATCTATTTTTATTTTTGACATTTACCGGTAGCTGCTGCATTTTCCACCCTAGGCTTATACTCGAGTCAATAAGTTTTCCAAGTTTTTTGTTGCAAAATTAGGTGGGTTGGCTTATACTCGGGTCTGCTTATACTCGAGTATATACGGTAATTACATTTCAGCTATCTATGTGGGGAATCTCAACAATTCTGAAATTAAGCAGGTCCTCTACTCCAATACATATTAGTTAGTGAAAAGGTCATCATTCTGACAACAGCCCAAGTACAGCTGTTATAACTTCTCTCCCCTACATGCTATCTCTTCTTTGTAAAGGGGCTATACGGTCACAGCAAGGATCGGTCATCAATATGAAATCGGCCCTCCTGACAGTCATCGGTTCTAAACATTTTTTATGGAGCTGCAATGCTCAGCTTCAATGTATGTATAGCTGCTATGGCCAGATACTAAAAAATGCAGCACCAAGAGGTTGCACTCCAATAAGCTTTAGCATAAACAACTGACAATAGAAAAAAATGGCACAAATAGCAGGGGTCCCAGACACCTCTTGGTGCTGGATTTTTTACTGCTTATTGGATTATCCTGCCATGCACAGAGTGGAGAGTTGAGCGGTAAAAGGCTTTTTTATTTACTCATGGCCGGATACTGCATTACAGCTATTCTTGGTAATAGGCGCAGTTCTGCAGTGCCTGACAGCGGCTGCTATAGAGTGAATGGAGCAGCACATAGGAGCTCCATTTCAATGATTCACATCCGGCAGCAACCAGAGCAAATAGCTGCTGATCAATAGCAGTGCCTGTGTTGGAATCCCGACGATCTGATATTTTCGACCTATCCTGGGGATAGATAGATCAATAAGTTGTGATTGGACAGAAGAAGAGACCTTTGGGTCTCTTCTTCTGTGTTGCTTGTCTGGGTTCCATTTTCAATTTGAGCACAAACAAGTGTTTTAAAATCTACCACATATTTCCAATTAGTTAGGTAGCATAATAGCATATGTAACCCTGTCCCTAATAGGGCTCACTCTATTTGCCCTATATTACACAGCCACGCTCTTTGGCCAACTGTATAGCTTTTTGTATACACAGTTGATTACAGAAGTATTTGCAGTGATAGAATTTTCATAATTTAACATTTGAAACAAAGCCGTTAAAATGTGATTGACACACAGTGTTCACGTGGTGGTGGCAGTTTTATAAGATTACCATGTATGGCTGCCACAGGAACCATGTGAATGGTGCTTACTGATGATGTGGTTGTAGACATATGTATTCCCCCAAAATGTATCATTAAGATTTTTATTTGCATCATTACTTATATTTGTTGAAAAGAAATCTACCTTGATTTTCCTTCATTGGATTTTCTTTATGCAATAAAAAAAAAGGTTTCAAAGATTGAAAAGCCTTTCCTTAGTTAAAGAACACTTAAGCCCATATTAGTAGATAATTGCCTAAAATTAGCAAGGACCCATAAATTATATCAAGGATTTATGTCTGCTTGTACCATTCTAACAAGCTTTAATTAATGGTATGCTGCTAATGCTCTCCTGTAGAAATTACTTTCTTCTAGATGAATTAGCTCTTTTAGGTTTAACAGAAACATACATTATTGTAAACCAACATGCTATCAATAAACACAATTCCTGATTAATCCACCAAACACCAACGCGTTACAGAAGAGCCTTAATATGGTTGCCTAGCATTATTAGGAACAGATAAAGGACACTGGCGATAGAGCTATGCAAATGAAGAACTTAAGTAACAAAAATACTAGAACAAAGGACCCGAGAAGAGGTGTCTAAGGAGCACTGCATCTACAGAATTAACAGGTTACAAATGCACATGAACATAACAATTTAGTTATTTTTCTATGTAAAAGTACATTTACGCCAATTTTTTTTATAACATTGCAGCTCTTCAATAAAAATATATATACCTATATATATTGTTTTTACATGGACAGCCATTCAAATGAATGGCGCTTATGCAATGATACAGGGAAAAAAGTCTTAGATTAGTCTTATACACGAGACAACAATAACATGTGTTTGTTCACATGCCGTAAACATGATCACAACTCAAAAACAGCAGTGGGCCAGAGCTGATTTTCCGTTGCGCATACATGAAAACAAAGTGGAGTTCATAAACAAGACCAATAAAGTCCTTTAAGTAGGGAAATGTATGATCACACAAACCATTATGTGGCAAAAGCAACTGGTGGTTTGTTTTGTCCATGAATGGAGCATGCAGTCATTGACAAAGCTGACTTTTTTTCTTTTTTTTCCGAGGGGGGGATATCTTTATAAGAGGGGATTTCAAATCTCAGAACACTGATGGTCTGTCCTTAGAACTCGCCATCGCTATCCAACTGGTGGCAAGTCAACTTCCAGCGCTGCCAGCAATGATCTGTTTGAAGGGCGTCGCGCTTGACCATCATTATTCTAAACCTAGAAAACCATTAAATTACTTGGTGGTCATCAAGAGCTCACATTCTCTAAGTATGAACATAAAAATGTTATTCGAGAAGAAATTTCATACATTGTATTACGGTTAACAACATTTTTCTACAGTCACCTTAAACATGAGGCAGGTTAACAGAAATACCGTAAGCATATTTGAGTACTGCACTTTATAAAATGACAGCTGTCTTTGAATAGGAATCCAAAAATTAACTTACAATTCTTAAAAGCCAGCTGAGTACAAAGCTAGCAGTAGAGTAATGGGTGCCGTAGTGAAACTTCGGAACCTGTTCATCCTCCCAGGTCTCATAGCGCTCTGTAAAGTAGGCTGCGCGTTTGGGATTCAGAGCTCCAACAGGCTGGAAGAGAAAGAGATTCTGTTATACAAAAAAAAAAAAACAGTGTTACATTTAAACAAAAACAATACTAGATTGTTTGCTGAAGAGGCCTAACATGACTAGCAATTGCATACATGGTGACAAAGGAGTGACAAGGCTCGAGAGATGGCTCCCCAGAGACGTCAGCAAGACAACTGAAGATCATAAAGTGACAGTCCAGACTCAAAGCTACAAAAAGCAGAACATAATTAATCCCAGGAGGGAATGTTATTCAAGACAGAGACATGATTCTACATGGGAAATACGGTTTTAGGTACAAGTATGTATTGATACTGTACATCAGGCGGCACTGGTGGCTCAGTGGTTAGCACAGCAGCCTTGCAGCGCTGGCTCCTGGGTTCAAATCCTACCAAGGACAACATCTGCAATGAGTTTGTATGTTTTCCCAGTGTTTGCGTGTGTTTCCTTCGGGTTCTGCGGTTGTAGATTGGGAATGTAGATTGTGAACCCCATCAGGGACAGCGATGATAATGTGCAAACTGTAAAGCGCTGCGGAATATGTTACCGCTATATAAAAAACACCAAATAATATTCCTAACAGGGTCATGAAGGAAATCACATAATACTACCGACAAAGGACCTTCACACAAAGACCAAAAAGTAAAAAACATATATAATCTTTATTGAAACAATCATTAAAAACATACAATAAATAAATAATGCGAAAGTAACCACTGATGCAGGACAAAAACAGTGGGATCCATGCAGGAAGCAACCTAAAAAGAAACAGTAGTGCAATAAAGATAACAGGCTGGGTATAAATTAATGGACATATGTAACTAAGTAAAATGCACCTGAATAAATACGAGCCCTATAAACAGAAATAGGCATGTATAACAAATAGACAAAATATCTAAGGTAAACCCATACAGATGATGGAAATACAGACTACTGCAAATAAAGTGATAAAGGCATAGTTACCTAGAGGAGGAACCCAGGGACCCACCACACCCGACGCTGTTACTAAAATACTCACCAGGCTCCCTCGCAGTGTCCTGTATGAGCGGTCACGTAGGGAGGTGGAGCCGCATATTCATGACTGTAATCGGCGGCCCCACGTGACCGCTCATACAGGAGAAGGTGCGGCGAGGACAGGATAGCCCAGAATATCCCTGTATTTCGCACAATCCATCTCCCCCTTGACTTTGACCATTTTCCCTTTCCCTGCTGCTGAAAAACAGCATGATGTTACCACCATCCTTTTTCACTGTGGGGATGGCGTTCTTGCAATGATGAGCTGTGTTAGTGTGGCGCCAGATATAGTGGTTACCTTGGTGGCACAAAATTTTAATTTTGGTCTATTCTGACCACAGCACTTTCCTCAATGCAATTGTGGAGTCTCCCATATATCTGTTTGGCAAACTCAAATTGATCCATACAAATTTTTTTTTTTTTTTCATAAGTAAAGGCTTTTTTCTGCCCACTCTTCCATAAAGGCCACCTCTATGGAGTGTACTGTACGGTGTATTGTGACTGAATAGACAGATACTCTCTGCTTGAGAACTCTGCAGCTTTTTCAGGGTTACCTTTGGTCTCTGTGCTGCCTCTCAGATTCAGTGTGGGCAAGGAGGGCATTAGAGTTTTGGTGGCCAGCCCTCTCTTTGCAGATTAAAGGTACCGTCACACTAAACAACGCTGCAGCGATACCGACAACGATCCGGATCGCTGCAGCATCGCTGTTTGGTCGCTGGAGAGCTGTCACACAGACAGTTCTCCAGCGACCAACGATCCCGAGGTCCCCGGTAACCAGGGTAAACATCGGGTTACTAAGCGCAGGGCCGCGCTTAGTAACCCGATGTTTACCCCGATTACCAGCGTAAAAGTAAAAAAAACCAAACACTACATACTTACCTTCACTGTCTGTCCCTCGGCGCTGTGCTTTCCTGCACCGACTGTGAGCACAGCGGCCGGAAAGCAGAGCGGTGACGTCACCGCTGTGCTTTCCGGCCGCTGTGCTTAACACAGGGCAGAGAAGCACAGCGCCGAGGGACAGACAGCGGAAGTATGAAGCGTTTGTTTTTTTTTACTTTTACGCTGGTAACCAGGGTAAACATCGGGTTACTAAGCGCGGCCCTGCGCTTAGTAACCCGATGTTTACCCTGGTTACCAGCGAAGACATCGCTGAATCAGTGTCACACACGCCGATTCAGCGATGTCTGCAGGGAGTCCAGCGACGAAATAAAGTGCTGGACTTTCTGCAGCGACCAACGACATCACAGCAGGATTCTGATCGCTGCTGTGTGTCAAACTGAACGATATCGCTAGCCAAGACGCTGCAACGTCACGGATCGCTACCGATATCGTTTAGTGTGACGGTACCTTTATTGTGGTTGCATGTTCTTTCCATTTAATGAAAATGGATTTGATGGTGCTCTGGGGGATCACCAGAGGTTGGGACTTGTACTTCTCAAACACTTTGTCCCTGATTTGTTTGTAAATCTCCTTGGTCTTCATGGCGTTGTTTGGCTAGTGATTACCATTGCTTAACCTCTATCTGCCATCGGACGGAATAGTACGTCTGATGGCAGAGACCCTGCGCTTTGATGCGGGCTCTGGCGGTGAGCCCGCATCAAAGTCGGGACATGTCAGCTGTTTTGAACAGCTGACATGTGCCCGCAATAGGTGCGGGCAGAATCACCATCCGCCTGCACCTATTAACTAGTTAAATGCCACCGTCAAACTCTGACAGCAGCATTTAACAAGCACATCCGGCCAAAAATTTGCGCACCGGTGACCCCCCATCACATGACCGGGGGTCATCGGTGCGTTGGCTTAACAACTAGAGGTCTCCTGCAGACCTCTATGGCTGTTGATGCCAGATTGCTGTGAGAGCCACCCTGTGGTCGGCGCTCATAGCAATGCTGTAATTTAGCTACATAGGAGCGATCTGAGCATCATTCCTATGTAGCAGAGCCGATCAGGCTATGCCAGCTTCTAACCTCCCAAGGCTATTAAAGCATGGCAAAAGTAAAAAAAAAAAATGTTTTAAAAAATATGAAAAAATAAATATAAAAAGTTCCAATCACCCCCCTTTCGCCCTGTACAAAATAAAACAATAAAACAAAAAAAAAATCAAACCTACACACATTTGGTATTGCTGCGTTCAGAATCGCCGGATTTATGAATTAAAAAAAAAAAAAAAGAATTCACCTGATCGATAGCGGCACAGCGAGAAAAAAATTCAGAACGCCAGAATCACATTTTTTTGGTCGCTGCGACATTGCATTAAAATGCAATAATGGGCGATCAAAAGAACGTATATCTGCACCGAAATGGTATCATTAAAAACGTCAGCTTGGCATGCAAAAAATAAGCCCTCGCCCAACCCAAGGTCACAAATAATGGAGATGCTTCGGGTATCGGAAAATTGTGCATTTTTTTTTTTAGCAAAGTTTGGAATTTTTTTTTTACCATTTAGATAAAAAATAACCTAGACATGTTTGGTGTCTATGACCTGGAGAATCATAATGGCAGGTCAGCTTTAGTATTTATTGAACTTGGCAAAAAAGCCAATCAAAAAACAAGTGTGGGATTGCACTTTTTTTGGAATTTCACATCACTTGGAATTTTTTCCCCTTTTTTTGTAGTACACAACATGGTAAAACCAATGGTGTAGTTCAGAAGTACAACTTGTACTGCAAAAAATAAGCCCTCACATGGCCATATTGAAGGAAAAATAAAAAAGTTATGGCTCAGGGAAGGAGGGGAGCAAAAAAACTAAAACGTAAAACTGAAAAAAGCTCTGGGGGGTAAGGAGTTAATTGTGTTGCAACCTCTGTGACCTTTCATATCAAAAGGGTGAATACATATGCACATGACAATTTTAAGTTCTTTGATCCCATAAATTTAATTTATGCCTATATTTTTCTCACATCACCAACTTAGACTCTGGTGCCGATGCATCACACAAATCAGATTACAAAAATATTTATACAAAGGTTGTAATGTAACAAAATAGGTAAAAAGCTAAGTGGATAAATACTTTTGCAAGCCACCGTAGTGAGAGCCCATGAGATCCAGGAAACTGAACTATAAAGTCCTTTATGCATTGATACAAGAAAACATTAGGTCACAAAATTAACCCCTTTACCCCCAAGGGTTTGCACGTTAATGACCGGGCCAATTTTTACAATTCTGACCACTGTCCCTTTATGAGGTTATAACTCTGGAACGCTTCAACGGATCCCAGTGAATCTGACATTGTTTTCTCGTGACATACTGTACTTCATGACAATGGTAAAAATTCTTTGATAGTACCTGCGTTTATTTGTGAAAAAAACGGAAATTTGGCGAAAATTATGAAAATTTCGCAATTTTCCAACTTTGAATTTTTATGCAATTAAATCACAGAGATGTGTCACACAAAATACTTAATAAGTAACATTTCCCACATGTCTACTTTACATCAGCACAATTTTGGAACCAAAATTTTTTTTTGTTAGGGAGTTATAAGGGTGAAAAGTTGACCAGCAATTTCTCATTTCTACAACACCATTTTTTTTTTAGGGACCACATCTCATTTGAAGTCATTTTGAGGGGTCTATATGATAGAAAATACCCAAGTGTGACACCATTCTAAAAACTACACCCCTCAAGGTGCTCAAAACCACATTCAAGAAGTTTATTAACCCTTCTGGTGCTTCACAGGAATTTTTTGAATGTCTAAAAAAAAAAGGAACATTTAACTTTTTTTCACAAAAAATTTAATTCAGCTCCAATTTGTTTTATTTTACCAAGGGTAAAAGGAGAAAATGGACCCCAAACATTGTTGTACAATTTGTCCTGAGTACGCCAATACCCAACATGTGCGGGTAAACCACTGTTTGGGCGCATGGCACAGCTCGGAAGCGAAGGAGCGCCATTTGACTTTTAAAAATAAAAAATCATATTTTTTCACAAAAATTATCTTTTCGCCCCCAATTTTTTATTTTTCCAAGGGTAAGAGAAGAAATTGGACCCCAAAAGTTGTTGTACAATTTGTCCTGAGTACGCTGATACCCCATATGTGGGGGTAAACCACTGTTTGGACGGATGGGAGAGCTCGGAAGGGAAGGAGCGCCGTTTGACTTTTCAATGCAAAATTGACAGGAATTGAGATGGGACGCCATGTAGCGTTTGGAAAGCCACTGATGTGCCTAAACATTGAAACCTCCCACAAGTGAGACCATTTTGGAAAGTAGACCCCCTAAGCAACTTATCTAGAGGTGTGGTGAGCACTTTGACCCACCCAGTGCTTCACAGAAGTTTATAATGCAGAACCGTAAAAATAAAAAATCATATTTTTTCACAAAAATTATCTTTTCGCCCCCAATTTTTTATTTTTCCAAGGGTAAGAGAAGAAATTGGACCCCAAAAGTTGTTGTACAATTTGTCCTGAGTACGCCGATACCCCATATGTGGGGGTAAACCACTGTTTGGGCGGATGGGAGAGCTCGGAAAGGAAGGAGCGCCGTTTGACTTTTCAATGCAAAATTGACAGGAATTGAGATGAGACGCCATGTTGCGTTTGCAGAGCCCCTAATGTACCTAAATAGTAGAAACCCCTCACAAGTGACACCATTTTGCAAAGTAGACCCCCTAAGGAACTTATCTAGATGTGTGGTGAGCGCTTTGATCCACCAAGGGCTTCACAGAAGTTTATAATGGAGAGCCGTAAAAATAAAACAAAAATTTTTTCCCACAAAAATTATTTTTTAGCCCCCAGTTTTGTATTTTCCCGAGGGTAACAGGAGAAATTGGACCCCAAAATTTGTTGTCCAATTTGTCCTGAGTGCGCTGATACCCCATATGTGGGGGGGAACCACTGTTTGGGCGCATGGGAGGGCTCGGAAGGGAAGGAGCTCCATTTGGAATGCAGACTTAGATGGAATGGTCTGCAGGTGTCACATTGCATTTGCAGAGCCCCTAATGTACCTAAACAGCAGAAACCCCCCACAAGTGACACCATTTTGGAAACTAGACCCCCTAAGGAACTCATCTAGATGTGTTGTGAGAGCTTTGAACCCCCAAGTGTTTCACTACAGTTTAAAACGCAGAGCCTTAAAAATAAAAAATCTTTTTTTTCCCACAAAAATTATTTTTTAGCCCCCAGTTTTGTATTTTCCCAAGGGTAACAGGAGAAATTGGACCCCCACAGTTGTTGTCCTATTTGTCCTGAGTACGCTGATACCCCATATGTTGGGGTAAACCCCTGTTTGGGCACACGGGCGAGCTCGGAAGGGAAGGAGCACTGTTTTACTTTTTCAACGCAGAATTGGCTGGAATTGAGATCGGACGCCATGTCGCTTTTGGAGAGCCCCTGATGTGCCTAAACAGTGGAAACCCCCCAATTATAACTGAAACCCTAATCCAAACACTCCTCTAACCCTAATTCCAACGGTAACCCTAACCACACCTCTAACCCTGACACACCCCTAACCTTAATCCCAACCCTATTCCCAACCGTAAATGTAATCTAAACCCTAACTGTAACTTTAGCCCCAACCCAAACTGTAGCCCTAGCCCTAACCCTAGCCCTAGCCCTATCCCTAGCCCTAATGGGAAAATGGAAATAAATACATTTTTTTTAATTTTTCCCTAACTAAGGGGGTGATGAAGGGGGGTTTGATTTACTTTTATAGCGGGTTTTTTAGCGGATTTTTATGATTGGCAGCCGTCACACACTGAAAGACGCTTTTTATTGCAAAAAATATTTTTTGCGTTACCACATTTTGAGAGCTATAATTTTTCCCTATTTTGGTCCACAGAGTCATGTGAGGTCTTGTTTTTTGCGGGACGAGTTGACGTTTTTATTGGTAACATTTTCGGGCACGTGACATTTTTTGATCGCTTTTTATTCCGATTTTTGTGAGACAGAATGACCAAAAACCAGCTATTCATGAATTTCTTTTGGGGGAGGCGTTTATACCGTTCCGCGTTTGGTAAAATTGATAAAGCAGTTTTATTCTTCGGGTCAGTACGATTACAGCGACACCTCATTTATATCATTTTTTTACGTTTTGGCACTTTTATACAATAAAAACTATTTTATAGAAAAAATTATTATTTTGGCATCGCTTTATTCTCAGAACTATAACTTTTTTATTTTTTTGCTGATGATGCTGTATGGCGGCTCGTTTTTTGCGGGACAAGATGACGCTTTCAGCGGTACCATGGTTATTTATATCTGTCCTTTTGATCGCGTGTTATTCCACTTTTTGTTCGGCGGTATGATAATAAAGCGTCGTTTTTTGCCTCGTTTTTTTTTTTTTCTTACGGTGTTTACTGAAGGGGTTAACTAGTGGGCCAGTTTTATAGGTCGGGCCGTTACGGACGCGGCGATACTAAATATATGTACTTTTATTGTTTTTTTTATTTATTTAGATAAAGAAATGTATTTATGGGAATAATACATATATATTTTTTTTCATTATTTAGGAATATTTTTTATTTTTTTTTACACATTTGGAAAAATTTTTTTTAACTTTTTTACTTTGTCCCAGGGGGGGACATCACAGATCGGTGTGCCGGAAATTTCTATCAAGGGGTTACTTGAGAAATTTAAACAGCGGGCTTTGACCATTAGACGTGAA
This sequence comes from Ranitomeya imitator, assembly GCF_032444005.1. Taxonomy (NCBI): domain Eukaryota; kingdom Metazoa; phylum Chordata; class Amphibia; order Anura; family Dendrobatidae; genus Ranitomeya; species Ranitomeya imitator. The sequence continues at coordinate 1,037,765,029 of NC_091282.1, forward strand.
GATCTTTTGGCCCCTAAAGAAAGGGTTGAGTCAAATAAAAGAATCCCTTTTGTAACCACTTATGGTGGCATGAGTTCTAGGGTCTCAGACATTATACGTAGGCATTGGCCTTTGTTGAGCAGGGGCCACGCTAATGTTGCCGGATTTCAAACACCTCCACTGTTTTCTTATAGGAGGAATAAGAACTTGAGAGATGAATTGGTTTTATCTGATATTGGGAGTTCCAAGAGAGACCTACAAATGACATTGAGCCAACCTAGTCTTGGCAACTTTCCGTGCCTAGGCTGTGCATCTTGCAGTAATATGATTAAGGGGGCTTCGTTTTGTCATCCTTATACTGGTAAAAGATATGAGATCAGGAAACGGTACACATGTAGGAGCAATTTTGTGATATATGTCTTGACCTGCCCTTGTGGTCTCTTCTATGTGGGGGAGACCACAATGGAGGTCAAGGCTAGGATCAGCAAACACAAGAGTACAATTAGGACTCAAATATTGGAACTACCTGTACCGAGACATTTTCACGAAATGGGTCATTCAGTCAACCAATTAAGATACAGAGTTATTGATGATGTACCGGTGATGCGACGGGGTGGAGACCGTATTGCACTTTTGAAGAGAAAAGAACTGAGATGGATTTTTGAGCTTGACACCCTGCATCCTAGGGGAATGAACATAGAGTACCAACAGAGCTGTTGTCTTTAGCATCCGTTTTATATTCTCTGCAGTATCCTTTTTAGTATATTGTTTTTAACTATCTACTATATAAAGCTGAATGTGTGTATGTATGTCCGGGATTGGCATCTGCACCGTCGCAGCCACAGCCACAAAATTTTGCACAGTCACACGTCTGGACCCCGAGAGCGTCATAGGCTATGTTGTGAGGTGAAATTTTAACCCCGCGCTTTCCAATTCACCAAACAATTTTGCCCCTATCTACATAATGGGGAAAAAGTGAAAGGAAAAGTGTTGGAGGTGTCGCAGCTACAGCAACAAAATTTTGCACAGTCACACGTCTGGACCCCGAGAGCGTCATAGGCTATCTTGTGAGGTGAAATTTTAACCCCGCGCTTTCCAATTCACCAAACAATTTTGCCTTTATCTACATAATGGGAAAAAATGAAAGGAAAAGTGTAGGAGGCAAATTGACAGCTGCCAGATGTGAACAAGGGGGACTTAAAGAATGAGAGCGATGGCGCCAAATAGTATATACCGTACAGTTGCTAAGGTGGGGCCCCGACATGGGATACTCACCACACACGGGGATATGAACACACACAAAATGCGCCACACACTACCACGTGCTTGAACACATATTACCCTCAGCACACATTTCACCACAAATACACCAACCTCGCCACATAAAAGTCGAAACACAAAAGTCGCCGCTCAAAACTCGCCACGCGCATACTATATACAGGAGGAGATGACACACAGATATATACTATATACAGGGGAGATGACACACAGGTATATACTATATACAGGAGGAGATGACATACAGGTATATACTATATATAGAAGGAGATGACATACAGGTATATACTATATATAGAAGATGACATACAGGTATATACTATATACAGGGGAGATGACACAGCAGGTATATTATATATACAGGGGAGATGACATACAGGTATATACTATATACAGGAGATGACATACAGGTATATACTATATATAAGGGAGATGACAAACATGTATATACTGAGGTGAAAATCAAAAGGTGTGAGTGCAAAATGAGAGGAGTGAGGGAAAATAGTGGAGTGATCGGAAAATGACAGATGTGAGGTCGAAAGAGGAGTGAGGGAAAATAGTGGAGTGATCGGAAAATGACAGATGTGAGGTCGAAATGACAAGTGTTAGGGGGGAATGAGAGGAGTGAGGGAGAAAATGAGAGGTGTAAGGGAGAAAATGAGAGATATGAGGGGGAAAATGAAAGATGTGATTGGGAAAATGAGAGGCGTGATGGGAAAATAAGAGAAGTGAGGTGCTATAACTAACCACAGATATTTACTATGCCCAGGCAACGCCGGGCTCTTCAGCTAGTGTTATATACTTTTCTATTCTTGTTTTAGGAGTCTCATTCTTTATGAGCTGTAGTATACTTACTCTATTTGTATTGATGATTGCTCGCTTTGGGAGTTCAGCCGACCAAGTAATTTGGACTATATATAATAGACGTTCTCCTCTATATGCAATAGTGTTCTTCACTTTTGAAAATGTGCTGCTATACCCCTTTTCTTTCCTTTTTTCCTTCATCATTTTGTTGCCTTTTTCCTTGAGAGAAGGCTATTGGTTATGTTGGTATGGTTACAGACATGTATAATATCTCCTTAGCCTTTTATCCACATCGTATAATGAGATAAGTGTTTTTTATATGTATTAGATTGTGATAATATGATAAATGCTCGATTTCTCTATATATACATATATATGCTTATATTTATTATTGATGTGTTGGTGCTGTTCTATATAGATTTGCCTGTGCACTTTTTTTTTTTTTTTCTTGCTATCATTGCTTCTTTATCATGAGTTTCCAGGTTTAATGCTAACAGACTCTTGCGCTGCTGGATTCTCTATTACTGTGGAAGTAAAGACATTAGTAAAGTACATCTGCAGATGTCTGATTATTCTACGATGCACCTGAGGTATGTGGGACATGTGCACTGCTGCCTCTGCCTTTCAAAGTATACGAGCGCTTGGTGAGGACTTGGAGCCTGCGCAGTACCACTCTTGATTTGGTCCCACACGGACGCCGTTTCAGTCAGGCGCAGTGGATATTTTCGTCAGGACAACAAGGAGAGAGGACTGGACCTGCGCAGTTATACACTTTGTATGCTGGAACTTTTTGCGATCACATGACAAGGAACTGTGAATATGATTGGACAGCAGCCGTTCTGAGGTCATCTTGGGGGTTGGCTGGTATCCTGGTTACGGGGAATGCTGCATGTCTGTTGGAGGAACGTCATTTGTTTACAACTGTAAGGTGGGGAAGCTTTCTGTGCTATTGTGGGCTGGATTTCTGACATTAGAGCGATCGGAGCTAGTAGATCTTTGTTAGATTAGATATTGTCATTGTTAAAGTATTTGTAATGTGATTTTGATATGTATTTATATGTATATGTCTTTTTTCAGTATGGTGCTGTATCCCTATTGGTGTACCGCTAAATAGGGGGTGGTGCTATTTGTATATAATGGTGGTTGGAACATGTGTTACACTGTGCTTGATAAAGGTTATTGTACCGAAACGTCGCCGCAGGAGGCAGATTAAACACGTAAGGTCTTCATCACTGACCGTTGTGGCGCTGTCTATCTTCTATTCTGGGATATGGACTTGCAGCCGGGCTGGACCCCTTGGCATTGACTTGCGCCAATATGCGAATGGAAGCTGTATGGACATAGGGTGCGGTTTTTCTCTTTTTGGATTTCATCACAGATCGGTGATCTGACAGTGTGCACAGCACTCTGTCAGATCACCGATCTGATAGCAGTGCAGGCTGCTTCACAGTGCCTGCTCTGAGCAGGCTCTGTGAAGCCACCTCCCTCCCTGCAGGACCCGGATCCGCGGCCATCTTGGATCCGGGCCTGGAGCAGGCAGGAAGGGAGGTAAGACCCTCCCTGCGCGATGCTTCCCTGCACCGCCGGCACATCGCGATCATGTTTGATCGCGGTGTGCCAGGGGTTAATGTGCCGGGGGCGGTCCGTGACCGCTCCTGGCACATAGTGCCAGATGTCAGCTGCGATAGGCAGCTGACACCCAGCCGCGATCGGCCGCACTCCCCCCGTGAGCGCTGCCGATCGCGCTGGACGTACTATCCCTATCCCATCCGTGGTCATGGGGGCCCACCCCACCTCGACGGGATAGTACGTCCGATGTCAGAAAGGGGTTAAAGAGAAGGTGCCGCAATTTTGTTTTTGTATTAAAAATCATTGTTTATATAAACAATTATTTTTAATACAAAATAATTTTTTTTAACTTTAATATCTTTTTTATTGTTAATTATTTTTGCAGCCACTGGGCGCCACCATTTTGCTTTGCAGAAGTGTAAGAGTCCCAGCACGACACTTACACTCTGCAAATACGGCAGCCCTGGACATAGGAGGCTGCAGTCGGGAGCCGACCCCATAGCTACCATTATAAGCTCAGCTGCTCTCTGCTCTGATGTGGCCACGCCCACCGGGCTGTCTCCACATCACAGCAGAGGCAGGAGATCGGCGCCATCTTGCTTCAGCCTACAGTGGAGTGTACCTGTGAGCTCCACTGTGACTGAGAGCTGTGCTGTTGGAGGGCCAGCTACATCCGTCTCCCCTCACACTGTCAGCGGCCGTTCCCTGTCCTCTGCTGCCTGGTGTGTGGCTGTAATCTCTAGAGAGGGTGAAGGAGAGCTGTGGTCTGATGTCCTCTATCAGGAGCTGCAGAGAGGTAACAGAGGGGGATGGGGAGGCTCTGTGCTGCACGACCTATCACTGCAGCTCCTCACAGGACATCAGACCGTGCATCTATCACTATATTGTGCTGAGCCGTGTATCTAATCCTCTCCTGTGTGATACTGTCTGCTGGCCCGTGTATCTAATCCTCTCATGTGTGATACTATGCTGAGCCATGCATCTAATCCTATACTGTGTGATATTATGCTGAGCCGTGTATCTAATCCTCTCCTGTGTGATATTGTCTGGTCTGCTGAGCCGTGTATCTGATCCTCTCCTGTGTGATACTGTCTGCTGAGCCGTGTATCTAATCCTCTCCTTTGTGATACTGTCTGCTGAGCCATGTATCTAATCTTCTCCTGTGTGATACTGTCTGCTGAGCCGTGTATCTAATCCTATACTGTGTGATATTATGCTGAGCAGTTTATCTAATCCTCTCGTGTGATACTGTCTGGTGAACCGTGTATCTAATCCTCTCCTATGCACTCCTCTCCCCCCTGCATATCTTTCCCCATTGCACACACAACTCAATGCGTGCGATAACAGGAGCTGCGGGGGTCATGCTGTATTATGGCATTATGTGAGATGTATATGACGGTATTATGTTATCTGTATGGTGGTATTATGCTTGATCAGTATTGTGAGAATTATATGGTGGTATTGTGTGTGATCTATATGGCGGTATTATGTGAGAACACTATGGCAGTATTATGTGTGATCTATATGGCGGTATGATGTGAGAACACTATGGCAGTATTATGTGTGATCTATATGGCGGTATTATGTGAGAACACTATGGCAGTATTATGTGTGATCTCTATGGTGGTATTATGTGAGAACACTATGGCAGTATTATGTGTGATCTATATGGCGGTATTATGTGAACACTATGGCAGTATTATGTGTGATGTATATGGCGGTATTATGGGAGAACTGTATGACAGTATTGTGTGATCTATTTGATAGTATTGTGTGTGATCTATATGGTGGTATTATGTGAGAACACTGGCGGTATTATGTGTGATCTATATGGCGGTATGATGTGAGAACACTATGGCAGTATTATGTGTGATATATATGGCGGTATTATGTGAGAACACTATGGCAGTATTATGTGTGATCTCTATGGTGGTATTATGTGAGAACACTATGGCAGTATTATGTGTGATCTATATGGCGGTATTATGTGAACACTATGGCAGTATTATGTGTGATGTATATGGCGGTATTATGTGAGAACTGTATGACAGTATTGTGTGATCTATTTCAGAGGTCCCCAACTCCAGTCCTCAAGGCCCACCAACAGGTCATGTTTTCAGGATTTCCTTTGCATTGCACAGGTGATGCAATTATTACCTGGGCAAGACTAAGGAAATCCTGAAAACATGACATGTTGGTGGGCCTTGAGGACTGGAGTTGGGGACCCCTGATCTATTTGATAGTATTGTGTGTGATCTATATGGCGGTATTATGTGAGAACACTATGGCAGTATTATCTTCAGAAAGCGGACCCATTCTATGGTGGTTCTGGCTGAGCACCTGCACGTGGGTCTGGGGTAATAGAGGGGGTAGTATGACCTCCAGTTAGGTGTAGTCAGGGGAAAGGCTGGTGAGCTAGCTGAAGAGAGGGGTCTCATTTTTATCGTTACTATATGGCTACATTTCCTTCCCTTAATCACCCCAGACTGCGCCTGTCACCTCGCTTTCACATATTGCAAGGACAGGATGGAGAAGACAGGATCTGAGGAGGGGAATGGGGTCTGTATGCAAAGTCTGGATCAGACCAGGCCATCAATCCGCAGAAATGTTTCCTGGATTTCTGTGGAGCAGACGGTCCATCCATGAGTATAAAAGACAGCGCTCTATGTACAATCCCTGGCTGCTCCGCGCACCAAACAGGGGGCCCCTATAGACCAGCACACTGCTCTCCTGAAATAATCTCTGCTGCTGTCACCCTGCTCCCTCCACCATATATCTCCAAGAATCCTTGCTGCCTGCCATCCTCGGTGACAGTCTACTTGTCGGTATAAGGCTGCTTTCACACTAGCGTCGGTACGGGTCCGTCGCAGTGCGTCGGGCCAACGTACCGACGTATGCTGTGAAAGAAATGTCCGACGTGGGCAGCGGAAGCAGTCTTACGACGCTTCCGCTGCCCCATTGTAAGGTCTGGGGAGGATGGGGCGGAGTTTCGGCCGTGCATGCGCGGTCGAAAATGGTGGACTCGACGCACAAACGTACGTTATATGTAACTTTTTTTGTGGCGGCGGTCCACCAAAACATGACGCAACCGTCGCACGACAGTTGCAACGTGTGGCAATACGTCGGTAATGTTAGTCTACAGGGAAAAAACGCATCCTGCAGACAACTTTGCAGGATGTGTTTTTTCTCCTGAACGACGCATTGCAACGTACAGCCAACAACGCTAGTGTGAAAGTAGCCTAAGGCTGCCGTCCACGTTCAGTATTTGGTCAGTATTTTACCTCAGTATTTGTAAGCCAAAACCAGGAGTGGGTGATAAATGCAGAAGTGATGCATATGTTTCTATTATACTTTTCCTCTAATTGTTCCACTCCTGGTTTTGGCTTACAAATACAAATACTGAGGTAAAATACTGACGAAATACTGATAGTGTGACGGCAGCCATACTCTGCAGTCACCAACAAAATGGCTGCTCATTTGGTTCCTGAATATCATCCTCTCTAATCCCTTAGCAAACACCCAGAAGGGGAGGAGAGGAGACATCACACAGGTCAGCAGACTCCGCCCATAATTACTGCAGTGCTGTAATGTGAGCTAGTTGTACACTAGGTTTTTCTGAAATTTCAGCAGCTGCTCCCCCTAGTGTTTAAACCCTTTACCCCCAAGGGTGGTTTGCACATTAATGACCGGGCCAATTTTTACAATTCTGATCACTGTCCCTTTATGAGGTTATAACTCTGGAACGCTTCAACGGATCCCGGTGATTCTGACAATGTTTTCTCGTGACATATTGTACTTCATGATAGTGGTAAAATTTCTTTGATATTACCTGCGTTTATTTGTGAAACATTTTCCAACTTTGAATTTTTATGCAATTAAATCACAGAGATATGTCACACAAAATACTTAATAAGTAACATTTCCCACATGTCTACTTTACATCAGCACAATTTTGGAACCAAAATTTTTTTGTTAGGGAGTTATAAGGGTTAAAAGATGACCAGAAATTTCTCATTTTTACAACACCATTTTATTTTAGGGACCACATCTCATTTGAAGTCATTTTGAGGAGTCTATATGATAGAAAATACCCAAGTGTGACACGATTCTAAAAACTGCACCCCTCAAGGTTCTCAAAACCACATTCAAGAAGTTTATTAACCCTTCAGGTGTTTCACAGGAATTTTTGGAATGTTTAAATAAAAATTAACATGTAACTTTTTTTCACAAAAAATTTACTTCAGCTCCAATTTGTTTTATTTTACCAAGGGTAACAGGAGAAAATGGACCCCAAAAGTTGTTGTACAATTTGTCCTGAGTATGCTGATACCCCATAAGTGGAGGTAAACCACTGTTTGGGCGCATGACAGAGCTTGGAAGTGAAGGAGCGCCATTTGACTTTTTAATGCAAAATTGACTGGAATTAATATGGGACGCCATGTTGCGTTTGGAGAGCCACTGATGTGCCTAAACATTGAAACCCCCCACAAGTGACACCATTTTGGAAAGTAGACCCCCTAAGGAACTTATCTAGAGGTGTGGTGAGCACTTTGACCCACCAAGTGCTTCACAGAAGTTTATAATGCAGAACCGTAAAAATAAAAAATCATTTTTTTTTTCACAAAAATTATCTTTTCGCCCCCAATTTTTTATTTTCCCAATGGTAAGAGAAGATATTGGAACCAAAAAGTTGTTGCACAATTTGTCCTGAGTACTCCATATGTGGGGGTAAACCACTGTTTGGGCGCATGGGAGAGCTCGGAAGGGAAGGAGCGCCGTTTGACCTTTCAATGCAAAATTGACAGGAATTATAACTGAAACCCTAATCCAAACACACCCCTAACCCTAATTCGAACGGTAACCCTAACCACACCTCTAACCCAGACACACCCCTAACCCTAATCCCAATCCTATTCCCAACCGCAAATGTAATCCAAACCCTAACCCTAACTTTAGCCCCAACCCTAACTGTAGCCTTAACCCTAGCCCTAACCCTAATGGGAAAATGGAAATAAATACATTTTTTTAATTTTTTTTTATTTTTCCCTAACTAAGGGGGGGATGATGGGGGGTTTGATTTACTTTTATAGCGGGTTTTTTAGCGGATTTTTATGATTGGCAGCTGTCACACACTGAAAGACGCTTTTTATTGCAAAAAATATTTTTTGCGTTACCACATTTTGAGAGCTATAATTTTTCCATATTTGAGTCCACAGAATCATGTGAGGTCTTGTTTTTTGCGGGACGAGTTGACGTTTTTATTGGTAACATTTTCGGGCACGTGACATTTTTTGATCGCTTTTTATTCCGATTTTTGTGAGGCAGAATTACCAAAAACCAGCTATTCATGAATTTCTTTTGGGGGAGGCGTTTATACCGTTCATCGTTTGGTAAAATTGATAAAGCAGTTTTATTCTTCGGGTCGGTACGATTACAGCGACACCCCATTTATATCATTTTTTATGTATTGGCGCTTTTATACGATAAAAACTATTTTATAGAAAAAATAATTATTTTTGCATCGCTTTATTCTGAGCACTATAACTTTTATTTTTTTGCTGATGTTGCTGTATGGTGGCTCGTTTTTTGCGGGACAAGATGACGCTTTCAGCGGTACCATGGTTATTTATATCCGTCTTTTTGATTGCGTTTTATTCCACTTTTTGTTCGGCGGTATGATAATAAAGCGTTGTTTTTTGTCTCTTTTTTTCTTTTCTTACGGTGTTTACTGAAGGGGTTAACTAGTGGGACAGTTTTATAGGTCGGGTCGTTACGGACGCGGCGATACAAAATATGTGTACTTTTATTGTTTTTTTTTTTTTATTTAGATAAAGAAATGTATTTATGGGAATAATATATATATTTGTTTCATTATTTAGGATTTTTTTTTAAATTTTTTTTTACACACTTGTAAATTTTTAAAAAACTTTTTTACTTTGTCCCGGGGGGGGGGGGGGGGGGGGGCACAATACAGATCGGTGATCTGCCAGTTTGCACAGCACTCTGACAGATCACCAATCTGTCTCAGAGCACTGCAGCGTCCTGCAGGGAGGGAGGTGCCTTACCAAGTGCCTGCTCAGAGCAGGCACTTGGTAAGGCACCTCCCTCCCTGCAGGATCCGGATCCGCGGACATCTTGGATCCGGGACTTGCTGCAGGGAGGAAGGTAGGAGACCCCCGGAGCAACGCTATCACATCGCGTTGCTGCGGGGGGCTCAGGGAAGCCCGCAGGGAGCCTCCTCCCTGCGCGATGCTTCACTGCACTGCCGGCACATCGCGATCATGTTTGATTGCGGTGTGCCGGAGGTTAATGTGCCAGATAGTGCCAGATGTCAGCTGCGATAAGCAGCTGACACCCAGCCGCGATTGGCCGCGCTCCCCCCGTGAGCGCGGCCGATCGCCTATGACGTACTATTCCGTCCTTGGGAAGTAGGGCCCACCCCACATTGACGGAATAGTACGTCTAATGGCAGAAAGGGGTTAAAAGTGGAAATTCCAAAACTTTTCAAATTATTTTTCATATTTTACTAAATTATAAACAAATGATAATATTTTTTAAGAAAATGTAATCATTAATTCTTTACATTTTTACAATTTCTGAAAAAAATTTTTTTTTGATGGCACCTTCCCTTTAAACTTTTTTTTATAGAATATACAGTACAATTTTGAAAGGCAAAAACTGTGAACCTTACATTTCTCATGTAAATGAATGCAAGTTACTTATTTATCATGTAAAGAGACCCCTGAATTCCCAACCACATTTTCAAAGGATTACGGTATATCTGCAAAGGTTCCATCTGCAAGACTTCTCTCAACTTACTTTAATGGCGAGTCTAATTAACAAGCTTGAAGAACCAAATCACACTAGGTACACAACGCGTTTCTCCACCATGGAAAGACATTTGAAAAATAAGGGTGATTATATAAAGCAATCTACTATATAATTGTCTAAGGGTCACTTCCATCCGTCTGTCTGTCCCGGAAATCCCAAGTCACTGATTGGTCGTGGCCATTTGACCGCGACCAATCAGCGACTGGCACAGTGCGGCCGCAAAATGGCCGCTCCCTACTCCCCTGCCGTCAGTGCCCACTCCATACTCCCCTCTAGTCAGCGCTCACACAGGGTTAATGGCAGCGCTAATGGACCGCGTTATGCCATGGTGTAACGCACTCAGTTAACGCTGCTATTAACCCTGTGTGACCAACTTTTTTACTATTGATGCTGCCTATGCAGCATCAATAGTAAAAACAAAATCTGATGTTAAAAATAATTAAAAAAAATAAAAAAAATCAGTCTATACTCACCTTCTGTCGGCCCCCGAATCCAGCCCAGGCCTTTCCCGCTTCTCGCGACGGTCAGGTCCATGCACTGCGGTCTCGCGAGATGATGACGTAGTGGTCTCGTGAGACCGCTACGTCATCATCTTGCGAGACCGCAATGTACTCTTTGGGAACGGAGCGTCGCGAGGAGCATCGGTAAACGCCTCGGCTGGATCCGCGGGCTCCGGAAGGTGAGTATATAACTATTTTTTATTTGAATTCTTTTTTTTAACAGGGATATGGTGCCCACATTGCTATATACCATGTGGGCCGTGTTAGATACTGCATGGGCTGTGTTATATACTACATCTCTGTGCTATATACTATGTGGGCTGTGCTATATACTACGTGTCTGGGCTATATACTACGTGTCTGCGCTATATACTACGTGTCTGCGCTATATACTACGTGTCTGCGCTATATACTACGTGTCTGCGCTATATACTACTTGTCTGCGCTATATACTACGTGTCTGCGCTATATACTACGTGTCTGTGCTGTATACTACGTGTCTGTGCTATATACTACGTGACTGGGCAATATACTACGTGTCTGTGCTATTTACTATGTGGGCTGTGTTATATACTATGTGGGCTGTGTTATATAGTACATGGGCTGTGTTATACACTACTTGGCAGTGCTTTATTTCTCTGCTGTATCTGTGCATCATGAATCGTGGTATGTGTTAAAGATGGGGGCCCACTGAGACTCTTTCGCCTGGGGCCCTCAAAAACCTGGAGCCGGCCCTGGCTTCACTGATTGGTCACGCCGGGCCGCGAACAATCAGCGACAGTCTCAGTCCGGCCGCGAATTGGGGCGGAATTTGAACCACGTTTCGCTAATTGATCACGCCCGACCGGCCGAATCCTTTGTATAAATTGCATTATTCTGAAAACTTCATAAATAAACTACATACGTTTTCTAGAATACCCGATGCGTTAGAATCAGGCTACCATCCAGTGATAAATAGTTGGCTGTGAATATTTCTAGCAGACAAGAAAAAATTGTGTAGCTATGGAAACAAATTACCTAACTTTGACAAGTACACGCGCCATGATTTAGCAGCAAAGGTTACATCATCTTGAGTTTGTGATTGAAAAAAAGTTCACAATGAAAGGCAAAAATTGTAACTTCAGCAAAAAATTTCCAAAGGCTTTTTTTTTTTTTTGTAGGGTAATGTGTCCGCCTATAATTCCTGCATTGAAAAAAATCTGAATGAAATCGGCATTGAAATAAATTATGGATCATCCACCACAATCTACTGAATTGGCCCCATCTGATTATCTATTTCTGAACCCCAAAAAATAAATACGGTAAAAGGTTGAAAACGCAAGATAAACAAGATGGAAAGAGATGCTGTGAAGTTGCAGTTTGCGGAACAGGAACAGAAATACTGCATATAATCTGTAGAGTAGAAAAGTGATTACAGTGAATAAAATCAATAGCCGTCGTATGTATATACGTGGCTTTCTGCAGTAAGCATAGGCTATAGCACTTTTCTATAAAGTTAAATGGCATTCCAATGCATACCCCACACAGAGGCCAAATGGGCACACTATATGGACACAAGAAAATCATCGACTACAGCTTTTGTATTTTTCCAAAGAATTAAAGTTGTGGAATAGGATAATGAGAAATGGGGGAAAAAAAATTAACTTAGAGGAAACGGAAAGAAAAACTGAATATTACCATTGTTTTGGGCATTTTTTTATTCAACATCCATTGTGCGGTAAAAATTAGCAGGATACATGATTATTTAGATTTACAATACCAGACCTGCATGGATTATTTTTTAATTAAAATGCTGAAAAAAAAAAATGTAGAATTGCATTAAAAAATTTTTTTTTTGTGTTGTTGTTTAGTCTTCGAGAACAGTACAAATTTAATATTTTTCTTGATTGAGCCGAGTGAGGTGGGGTTTTTTGTGTGCGGCAAGCAGATATATTTCACTGATATCAAATGATATCACATTATCACATCTAATGTTTTGACCAATTTTTACTGCATTTTTTGAAGGTAGAGAAGTGACTCAAAAGAAGACAATTCTGGAGTTTTGATTTTTTCCCCATCTCATTAAGGCATTTATCATAAGGGTTAATTAATTCTATATTTTCATAGTTCAGACTTTATCATCGCGGGTTTTTCACAAAAAGAGGTGGACTGAAATTTTTTAAACATTTAATAACACCTTTTTTCAGTCCCAGTGTTTCATCGCTTACAATATATACTGCAATATCAAAACCTTGTAGTATGAAGTAAAATTCAAGGTTTCAGACTGTGGCTTAGCTTCATAGGAGTACCAAGTGACTGTGGCCTTCAACCGGTCCCCAGCATTCATGGTAATCTATCGTGGTGGGCGGGGGGGTCAAAGGGAGCCAATATGCGTGAGCGCAGGCTAATTTTCCATTTAAATACTGCTGTCAGATTGACTATTAAATGGTTAAGGCTATGTGCACACGTTCAGGAATTCACGCAGAAAATTCCTGAGAATTCCGGACATTTTCTGCATGAAATCCGCAAGAAAACCGCATGCGTTTTTGCCGCGGTTTTTTCCGGACACTTCCTAATGCATTTTGGAGTGGGAAATCCGCAAAAAAAAAAACGCAAAAAGATAGAGCATGTCCGGATTTTGTGCGGTATGCGTTTTTTTTGCGGAAAAAAACGCATCATGTGCACAAAACATGCGGAATTCATTCTAAATGATGGGATGCTTATTGTATGCGTTTTTTTTGCGGTTTTATAGCGTTTTTATCGGGAAAAACCGCGAAAAAACTGCAACGTGTGAACACAGCCTAACAGTCACGGGCGCTGCTCTGCTTCAGACGCAGCGGTTCGAGATGATGTAGCCAATGTAACATAGACCCCTCCGTATGTGCAGACACCTTTTCATGACGTTAATTGACATCCTAATCTGGGAAAGGGGGTTAATACTGTTTGGTATTTATAAGAAGAAATGCCAAAATATTCTCAAATATCAACTGACGTTCATGGTGGAGCGACCAGGCTAAGGATTAAAATATGACAGAACCGATGCAAATGGAATCGAATGGATTCACTGGTGCTTACTAAATTATTATTTTTCTATGTTAGAAAAAAAACACATCAAAATAAAAAAAAAAATAAAAAACGGATTGTGAGCTCCGTGTAAATGACATCCTAAAAATATAAGAGGTATGTTAATTAGACGGTTCTTTTTACAGTTTAAAAGCTTCAATAACCTTTCTTATAGACTCCTTTAATGGAATCAGTGATTAGTTATTAGAAGTTCTACCATATGTGTAAGTTCAGACTATTCCCCAGTAATAATAGATGGAGCTTCCTGGTTACAAAGCCTTATTTTTACGGGATTTGGGATTTTCGCCATTAATCGTTGACATTAGTCTTGTCTGCCGGGCTGCAGATGATGGCGGCTGGGTCTGGCTTGTGAATTACATAGATTTGTATTTTGTTTTCTATATGGAGTTTAGGTTTACACTAGCCAGAGCCTGAAAATCTCAATAGCATCGGCATTATTTTACATATTTATGTAAAGCAGAAATGTAGGATATAGGCCAATACCCAGAAATATAAAGTGGAGTAACCCAACACTGGCCGGTGCGAGTTCTTGGCTAAGGGTAAGTTATAGGATACATGCAGCAACCATCAGTCTGCACAGCAGGGAGTTAATGGGAAATAGAATAAATACTCAAATGCAATTCTCCCCACAGCATTTTAACAAATGACTCTGTGCCTCCGAGCTCTTGAACTGCGCACCCACCTCTAATCAATGGTTATAGAATTACGCTTCTTGGAGATACCACTAAAACCAATTAGGACTGATTTTGTTGCCTCTTGTGAAAACAGCAGCCTGCACAGATCGATGCGGCCACAGAGCCTGCACTATTGATTCCTGGTGTAATTGGTATAGTTCCGCTTCTCATGCCGGATAGAACATTCTTCAAACCCTCATTTACAGCTGAAGAAAGAAAAATAACAAAAAAAAGCACAAATCCAGGTTCTCGAGATAAAAAATAAGTATAGAGTAAAATGGTGCAGCCGGGCTCTGACAGTGACACACTATCCGCTTACTCAGGGGGCTTACAGTGGGAATACACACTTTGAATTATACATAACATGAATGCACTGATTTATTGTGGTAATAACATCCACCTCATTAAAAGATTCTGCTTTGCTGCAGTCGGAGGGCCACATATTGTTTACTGCTATAAATTAATGGCAGGGCAGAGAAAATAGTGCAAACCCTCGAACAATAGATCTGCACTGACAGAGCCGTACATCATAGCTTCCTCATAATAAAATGGAGACAATGTATTGGGCTAATACATTTTACAGTGCTGGCCTAGATTTTCCTGACAACTGCTATAAAAGATGAGGCCATTCCGCTATGTTTTAATACACCGTAAAAGCAGTTTACTAAGCTCCGGTGCCGTACACGGAATCAGAGCCACACTATAAATATTTTAGACTGCTTAATTAAACCTTTTTCTTTTTGTTTAATTAGGGAGGCAAAAATCAGAGGAGTGGAGGCCTGGGATACAATTAATTGATAATAACATATTAGAGAATATCAATTAACTGTTTATTTCCTTGCACTAAGTGGATGAAATGTGTTGTGAAGCGGGAGCCTAATTGCAGCTCCTCTTGGGGAATGTCTCCAGGTAACTAGTACATGATGCAGCAACCTTGTCAGCCTGTCATTGATCACGCCTGCTCATTAATACTTCTTTACTAACGGACTTTGCTCGCATGTTAAGATTAAAGAGCTGAAAAGCCAAATTTACCAAAGACCTGAGAAAAAACAAGTTATGCCTTTAACTTCTGAAAAGTAATTTTGAGGGTGCGGAAGACTACTGTATTACTCACGCGAGGATCGTATCGCAATGCTCGGACTGGCCGTCTGCTTTACTGACCTGATCGTGACAGCATGTAATTCTATGCAGCTGTCACGCCTCGGTCAAGAGGGTCGACGGCCAGTCCGAGGATTGCAATGCGAGTCTTTCTGTACATAAATGGCAAATGTCAAGAGAAGTGAGCAGATGCCAGACAGGGAGAGGGCACCACGTCAACTAATGGGCCTTAAAAGAAGTAGTGCGGGCTGCGCTATTGGCAGTATCTCACTGATAATATAGCCTTTGAGGAATCATTAAATCCACAATTGGTACACAGGGAAGAGACAAAAAAGTTAAATTTATATCATATGCAGCCTTAAAGGCGCACAGAATGACTTCACACTGAATACCGCCGCTCTGTGCTTCATGGGGGGTAAACCTTTTAAACACGCCTTCCCACCTGATTGTTTTCCCCACATCTCCACCCTCCCCTCTTTGATTGACTGCGCTGGCTTCATGGGGCCAGAGAAGGTTGTAGATAGCCGGAAAGCAGTAAGGAGGGAAGGTGAATATAAATGATTGGCCCCGCCATCAAGCACCGAGCGCTTGTACTTGATTTTATCAGTCATCCGGTGCTGACAGAGTCCCTTTAAAAGGTGTTATCCCGGACATTTATTTATTTACTATGGGCCTAAGAACTATCAGACAGGTAGTTGCTACCTACCTGCCTATTCTACCCAGAAATACTTCAGCAACTTTTTGGTATATTCCAAAGTTGTACAGAGACATTAATTAAGATTTCCTAGGCATTCAATAGCACAATATAACATGTCAATTGGGAAGAACAGTTCATGTACCCTGCAAGTATTCGGGTCTATGTAACCTCCGCAGGTCTGTAGCCATGTCACCGCCTGCATGTACAACATGAAGCACAAAATGCTTCCATGGACGCAGCTTCAGTGGAAATGGCCGCAGTAAGCCATGTACTGTACAGGCCAGAGCTATAAGCTACTACTTCGTGTGCTCGCCATTTTATCTGGAGATAGCACTGGAATCCCTCACGTGGCACTCTGTAGAAATGTCTGCTCAGAGTTATGCAAATTGCAACAGAATATTATCCAGAATGCAAACCTAGGATCTATGATTTACAGACAAGTTAAACACAAATTGCATCACGAGTCGAAAAAACTAAAGCATTCGAACTGTGGAAAGCGCTGGAGAAGGTTTTCCATATTCCTGCAGAATTCCTTCACTAAATATGTGCGCAGTGACACAGACAAGGCCTTCATACACGAGCAATATCACAAAGCCAGTCCATGTCGCCAGCAAGAACACATGCCAAATGGTATCAATAATTTAATATGGACAGCTGCTAAATAATATCACTCGATAGTCACTGTATTATTACAGAAAATGGGGCTTTCTGTCATAATGAAATTAGTATTCAATTAATCATTTTCAAGGCCTTTCTATTTAATCCAACGAATGGTGGATTTTCTATATTATTGCATATTCTATCATAAAAAAATGTGTACTTTTTAATAGAATCCATGGGTAACTCTAGCCGCCCTGCTGTCCATGCTTTTACGTTTCATATTTACACAGAGGCATTGTGCAACTACTTTCCAGAGAGCAGATTATTAGAGGAAAAATGTATTTTGCCCTGAATTAAAATAATAATTATATATTTTAAGGCTGCAGACGAGACAAAGAAAGGGTCCTAACCCCAGCACCATCCGTATAGCTTTACCTGACTGGAGTGTATATATTCTGGGCTCTTGGAGAAATTCATTTCACTGTAATCTGTCTCCACTTTAGTCACTAGATGCAGGTCTGTCTCTTATCTCGCCTGTGTCTGTATACTACACAGACAGCTCTTACAAGTTCTCTCATTCCTCAGCTCCCAGCCTCCCTCCTGTGTCTGTACTGGGGGTGTCATCCAGAATAGAAGAAGTCATAAATACAGGAAAAGGGAAAAGCTGGACCCACAGACTCAAGACAACTGGCCGGGAAGTTTCTTCATGTAGAAATAATAAACCATAGGCATTCCCCCTACCTCTAACTACTGGTCATTCAATCACTTCAAGGCAATGTGAACAGTAATGTGCCTCATCATCTGGGTTACAAAAATAAAATGGTACGGATAGTCATTCCTTCCACCTCTCACTTATTGGAATAGCTCCATGCGTTCATCCACCACATGTATAAAGGTACCTTCACACTGGGCAACTTTACAACGAGAACGACAACGATCCGTGACGTTGCAGCGTCCTGGATAGCGATCTCGTTGTGTTTGGCACGCAGCAGCGATCTGGATCCCGCTGTGCCATCGCTGGTCGGAGCTACAAGTCTGGAACTTTATTTGGTCGTCAGGTGGCGTGATTCGTCATGTTTGACATCAAAAGCAACGATCTCAGCAATGATTTTAAATGGAGCTAACAACCGGCGAGAACGATAAGTGAGTCGCCATTACGTCACTGGATCGCTCCTGCATCGTTCTGCAGTTGCTGTGTTTGACGTCTCTACAGCGACATAAACAGCGACGCTCCAGCGATCGGCTCGTTGTCTATATCGCTGCAGCGTCGCTGAGTGTAACGGTACCTTAAGAACACACTTTGAAGAACCTACTGTGAATGATGTCTTATTCAATGCTGATCACTGGGGGACTGACCGGTGGGACCCCCAGGGATCCTGAGAAAAGGGCAGCAGTGCTGAATGGAGCAGAGATGTGCATGACGACATCCATTCTATTAATTGTCTACGGTACTGCCGGAAATAGCTGAGCATTGTATTCTTCTGGTAGTCCAGCACACTATAAAATAGTGGGGGCTGAGCATGTGCACCTCTGCTCCAATCAAGATGGGACTCTGCTGTTCTTGGATTTCAGAAACTTGCACTTGGGATCGCTGTGGGTCAGTCCCTACAGATCGGAGGAGAACGATTTATATAAGCTATTTAAGGGATATCCCTTTAATATTAGGATTATGTAGATTGTACGGCATATTGACATCCCCATCCAAATGTGTGGCCTGCTAACATCCTATGGTTGTTAGGCCTTAAATGTCCAGTTACTGACAACAAAAACATTGATACGACAGGGTTAACTATCGCATTGGTTAGAATTCAATTCACAGCTGCAGTAAAGTAAGATTAGACAATATCCATAGATCTGGTCTTCAAAAGTTGCTCTTTGCCATTTGCTTGGAATCCCTTTGCCATCCGCTGCGTATTACACTAGCAGCATTGTGGAGGAGATGTTCGGAAATCCGCTGCAGAAACCGACCAGAGCGGGGAACCTGAAGACACAGCATGTCAAATTATGCAGTGGTTTAACCCTTTGGAGTGGAAGGGGTAAAGCAAGCGGCTAATAAGCATTTTTGTGGATATTAACATGACAATGGCTATGTCCATTCAGAACATTCTCTGAAAACAAGGGACCAGAAGTATAACATTGTCTAAAAGATAAAGCCGTCTTTGCCCATAGCAACCAATCACAATGTGGCTTTCAATTTACCAGAGCTATTTAAATGATGAAAGACGAGTTCTGATTGGTTGTTGTGGGGCAACACTCATTATCTCCTTTCGGCAAACTAGGTCACTATGTTCTGCTGAATTCCCTTGTTGAGGCTAAATTGTGCAGATCACATACATTTATTTTTTACTAGTCTGTTTTAGTTTACGATTGCTCCAGTCCTCTGTGGTTGAGTCCCCGTGGTGTCTGTAGAGACCTTGTGCACCCACACAACACTCAACGTCAGACCACCTATCACCGACATTACATAACACAAGCTCTGCTGTAGTGATGAGTGAATGTGCTCTGCTAGGGTTTTATCCCAGCATACTCGGGTGCCAACTGAGTGCCTTCGGCGTGCTGGAATAATGCGCTTGATTCCCCGTGGCTGTTCGACAGCCACAACATAAATGGATGGCTGGCTGTTAGGTAATCCCTGCACGTGTTGCGGCTGTTGAACACCCGCGAGACAAACAGGCGCGGGGACTCGAGCATATTATTCCAGCACACCGAAGACACTCTGTTAGCACCATATCCGAGCACTACTCTGCCCCTCACATTTTGCTGTTTAGCCTACGGTACGCTGCACATTCATTCATACATCTGATGGAAGGTTGCAATGTATTAATTATAAGCAGTAAAGTCACCAATACTAAAGTAAAGAAATACACATGAGAATTACCCACAGCTACAGGACAAATCTGGTTCAATTAACCCCTTTACCCCCAAGGGTGGTTTGCACGTCAATGACCAGGCCAATTTTTACAATTCTGACCACTGTCCCTTTATGAGGTTATAACTCCGAAACGCTTCAACGGATCCTGGTGATTCTGACATTGTTTTCTCGTGACATATTGTACTTCATGATAGTGGTAAAATTTCTTTGATAGTACCTGCGTTTATTTGTGAAAAAAACGGAAATTTGGCGAAAATTTTGAAAATTTCGCAATTTTCAAACTTTGAATTTTTATGCAATTAAATCACAGAGATATGTCACACAAAATACTTAATAAGTAACATTTCCCACATGTCTCCTTTACATCAGCATAGTTTTGGAACCAAATTTTTTTTTTGTTAGGGAGTTATAAGGGTTAAAAGTTGACCAGCAATTTCTCATTTTTACAACACCATTTTTTTTTAGGGACCACATCTCATTTGAAGTCATTTTGAGGGGTCTATATGATAGAAAATTCCCAAGTGTGACACCATTCTAAAAACTGCACCCCTCAAGGTGCTCAAAACCACATTCAAGAAGTTTATTAACCCTTCAGGTGTTTAATAGGAATTTTTGGAATGTTTAAATAAAAATGAACATTTAACTTTTTTACACAAAAAATTTACTTCAGCTCCAATTTGTTTTATTTTTCCAAGGGTAAGAGAAGAAATTGGACCTCAAAAGTTGTTGTCCAATTTGTCCTGAGTACGCTGATACCCCATATGTGGGGGGGAACCACCGTTTGGGCGCATGGGAGGGCTCGGAAGGGAAGGAGCGCCATTTGGAATGCAGACTTAGATGGAATGGTCTGCAGGCGTCACGTTGCGTTTGCAGAGCCCCTAATGTACCTAAACAGTAGAAACCCCCCACAAGTGACACCATTTTGGAAAGTAGACCCCCTAAGGAACTCATCTTGATGTGTTGTGAGAGCTTTGAACCCCCAAGTATTTCACTACAGTTTAAAACGCAGAGCCGTGCAAATAAAAAATATTTTTTTTTCCACAAAAATTATATTTTAGCCCCCAGTTTTGTATTTTTCCAAGGTTAGCAGGAGAAATTGGACCCTAAATGTTGTTGTCCAATTTGTCCTGAGTACGCTGATACCTGATATGTGGGGGGGAACCACCGTTTGGGCGCATGGGAGGGCTCGGAAGGGAAGGAGAATCATTTGGAATGCAGACTTAGATGGATTGGTCTGCAGGCGTCACATTGCGTTTGCAGAGCCCCTAATGTACCTAAACAGTAGAAACCCCCCACAAGTGACCCCATATTGGAAACTGGACCCCTCAATGAACTTATCTAGATGTGTTGTGAGAACTTTGAACCCCCAAGTGTTTCACTACAGTTTATAACGCAGAGCCGTGAAAATAAAAAATCTTTTTGTTTTCCCACAAAAATTATTTTTTAGCCCCCAGTTTTGTATTTTCCCAAGGGTAACAGGAGAAATTGGTCCACAAACGTTGTTGTCCAATTTGTCCTGAGTACGCTGATACCCCATATGTGAGGGTAAACCCCTGTTTGGGCAAACAGGAGAGCTCGGAAGGGAAGGAGCACTGTTTTACTTTTTCAACGCAGAATTGGCTGGAATTGAGATCGGACGCCATGTCGTGTTTGGAGAGACCCTGATGTGCCGAAACAGTGGAAACCCCCCAATTATAACTGAAACCCTAATCTAAACACACCCCTAACCCTAATTCCAACGGTAACCCTAACCACACCTCTAACCCTGACACACCCCTAACCCTAATCCCAACCCGATTCCCAACTGTAAATGTAATCTAAACCCTAACCCAAACTTTAGCCCCAACCCTAACTGTAGCTCCAACCCTAACCCTAGCCCTAACCCTAGCCCTAACCCTAGCCCTAACCCTAGCCCTAACCCTAGCCCTAATCCTAGCCCTAACCCTAACCCTAGCCCTAACCCTAACCCTAATGGGAAAATGGAAATAACTACATTTTTTTTTATTTTTCCCTAACTAAGGGGGTGATGAAGGGGGGTTTGATTTACTTTTATAGCGGGTTTTTTAGCGGATTTTTATGATTGGCAGCCGTCACACACTGAAAGACCCTTTTTATTGCAAAAAATATTTTTTGCAATACCACATTTTGAGAGCTATAATTTTTCCATATTTTGGTCCACAGAGTCATGTGAGGTCTTGTTTTTTGTGGGACGAGTTGACGTTTTTATTGAAAACATTTTCGGGCACGTGACATTTTTTGATCGCTTTTTATTCCGATTTTTGTGAGGAAGAATGACCAAAAACCAGCTATTCATGAATTTCTATTGGGGGAGGCGTTTATACCGTTCCGCGTTTGGTAAAATTGATAAATCAGTTTTATTCTTCGGGTCAGTACGATTACAGCGATACCTCATTTATATCATTTTTTTATGGTTTGGCGCTTTTATACGATAAAAACTATTTTACAGAAAAAATAATTATTTTTGCATCGCTTTATTCTCAGGACTATAACTTTTTTATTTTTTTGCTGATGATGCTGTATGGCGGCTCGTTTTTTGAGGGACAATATGACGCTTTCATCGGTACCATGGTTATTTATATCTGTCCTTTTGATCGCGTGTTATTCCACTTTTTGTTCGGCGGTATGATAATAAAGCGTTGTTTTTTGCCTCGTTTTTTTTTTTTTTTCTTACGGTGTTTACTGAAGGGGTTAACTAGTGGGCCAGTTTTATAGGTCGGGCCGTTACGGACGCGGCGATACTAAATATGTGTACTTTTATTGTTTTTTTTTAATTTAGATGAAGAAATGTATTTATGGGAATAATATTTTTTTTTTTTTTTCATTATTTTGGAATATTTTTTTTTATTTCTTTTTACACATTTGGAAAATTTTTTTTTTACTTTTTTACTTTGTCCCAGGGGGGGACATCACAGATCAGTGATCTGACAGTTTGCACAGCACTCTGTCAGATCACTGATCTGACATGCAGCGCTGCAGCCTTCACAGTGCCTGCTCTGAGCAGGCTCTGTGAAGCCACCTCCCTCCCTGCAGGACCCGGATCCGCGGCCATCTTGGATCCGGGGCTGGAGGAAGCAGGGAGGGAGGTGAGACCCTCGCAGCAACGCGATCACATCGCGTTGCTCCGGGGGTCTCAGGGAAGCCCTCAGGGAGCCCCCTCCCTGCGCGGTGCTTCCCTGCACCACCGGCACATCGCGATCATCTTTGATCGCGGTGTGCCATGGGGTTAATGTGCCGGGGGCGGTCCGTGACCGCTCCTGGCACATAGTGCCGGATGTCAGCTGCGATAAGCAGCTGACACCCGGCCGCTATCGGCCGCGCTCCCCCCGTGAGCGCGGCCGATCGGCTATGACGTACTATCCCGTCCAGGGTCAGATAAGCCCAGGGCACCTCGACGGGATAGTACGTCTAAGGTCACAGAGGGGTTAAAGAGGTTGTCTCATGCAAAACATTTAGGATATATCGGTGGGATGTGTTATAAATGTCTACAGAGTACAGAATACCGGGAGAAAGCAAACCCAACCAATATATAGATACCCAGAAGAACCACCAAACAGAAAGTAGATATAAAAATGCCTTTATTGTATATGATTGGCCAGGTAAATACAAAACAATTGTGCGCACAACAGGTAGACGATGGGATTCGCATCTATTCTATCCAATGCACTATCAATGTAGTCTGGAAATTGGATTCAGGATGAACATTGTATACATTCTACCTGGCGGCATGACAGTATTTTGGGGAGATACTGATCAAATCTAAAATGTATCCTGAAAAATGGCTTGGAAGATGGGACGGTTTTATATAACAGAAAGTGCACGTGCCATTTAATCAGAAGAGCGGATTCTCGCCCTTCCAAAGCCACATTCAAATAAACCAGCATTTCCAGAAGATCACACTATTACATTCATCAACGGGCTGCCTGATATAGAATAGTCAAATTTGACATTTTCTAGTGGAAAGCCTATTAGTCATTGTTAATTGGCTTATGTGCAATACTTGGTCTTCGTTCTCAGCGAGTGTGAGGTTATCCTGTGTCCCTATTGCAATTAATAAAAATGCTGCTGGTAGTAAGGAAAAAAACAACACAGCTACTGCATTCCCAACAAGTGCCCGAAGGTTCATACTATAGTCACTTAGGGAATTGGGGAAGAAAGAATTTTGCCTAAAATTGGTAATTTACAATATCTGAAAGAAGTTGTCCAACACCAGCATTATTGCTATTTTTTATTTTATTTATTTCACGTATCTTATTCTCTGTGTATATATATATATATATATATATATATATATATATATATATATATATATATATATATATATATATATATACACACACACACACTCAGTACAGACCAAAAGTTTGGACACCTTCTCATTTAAATATTTTTCTGTGTTTTCATAACTATGAAAATTGTAAATTCACACTGAAGGCATCAAAACTATGAATTAACACAAGTGGAATTACATACTTACCAAAAAAGTGGGAAACAACTGAAAATATGTCTTATATTCTAGGTTCTTCAAAGTAGCTACCTTTTGCTTTGATGACTACTTTGCACACTCTTGGCATTCTCTTGATGAGCTTCAAGAGGTAGTCACCGGGAAAGGTCTTCACTTCACAGGTGTGCCCTGTCAGGTTTAATAAGTGGGATTTCTTGCCTTATAAATGGGGTTGGGACCATCAGTTGTGTTGAGCAGAAGTCTGGTGGATACACAGCTGATAGTCCTACTGAATAGACTGTTAGAATTTGTATTATGGCAAGAAAAAAGCAGCTAAGTAAAGAAAAACGAGTGGCCATTATTACTTTAACCCCTTAAGCCCCGAGGGTGGTTTGCACATTAATGACTGGGCCAATTTTTACAATTCTGACCACTGTCCCTTTATGAGGTTATAACTCTGGAACGCTTCAACGGATCTTGGCGATTCTGACAATGTTTTCTCGTGACATATTGTACTTCATGTTAGTGGTAAAATTTATTCGATATAACTTGCGTTTATTTGAGAAAAAAACGAAAATTTGGCGAAAATTTTGAAAATTTCGCAATTTTCCAACTTTGAATTTTTATACCCTTATATCACAGAGATAAGTCATGCAAAATACTTAATAAGTAATATTTCCCACATGTCTAGTTTACATCAGCACAATTTTGGAACCAAAATTTTTTTTTGTTAGGGAGTTATAAGGGTTAAAAGTTGACCAGCAATTTCTCATTTTTACAACATCATTTTTTTTTAGGGACCACATCTCATTTGAAGTCATTTTGAGGGGTCTATATGATAGAAAATACCCAAGTGTGACACCATTCTAAAAACTGCACCCCTCAAGGTGCTCAAAACCACATTCAAGAAGTTTATTAACCCTTCAGGTGTTTTACAGGAATTTTTGGAATGTTTAAATAAAAATGAACATTTAACTTTTTTTCACACAAAATTTATTTCAGCTCCAATTTGTTTTATTTTACCAACGGTAACAGGAGAAAATGGACCCCAAAAGTTGTTGTACAATTTGTCCTGAGTAGGTTGATACCCCATATGTGGGGATAAACCACTGTTTGGGCGCATGACAGAGCTCGGGAGGAAAAGAGCGCCATTTGACTTTTCAATGCCTGGAATTGAGATGGGACGCCATGTTGCGTTTGGAGAGCCCCTGATGTGCCTAAACATCGAAACCCCCCACAAGTGACACCATTTTGGAAAGTAGACCCCTTGAGGAACTTATCTAGATGTGTGTTGAGCACTTTGACCCCACAAGTGCTTTATAGAAGTTTATAATGCAGAGACGTAAAAATAAAAAATCATTTTTTTTTCACAAAAATGATCTTTTTGCCCCCAATTTTTTATTTTCCCAAGCGTAAGAGAAGAAATTAGACCACAAAAGTTGTTGTGCAATTTGTCCTGAGTACGCTGATACCCCATATGTGGGTGTAAACCATTGTTTGGGCGCATGGCAGAGCTCGGAAGGGAAGGAGCGCCATTTGACTTTTCAATGCAAAATTGACTGGAATTGAGATGGGACGCCATGTTGCGTTTGGAGAGCCCCTGATGTGCCTAAACATTGAAACCACCCACAAATGACACCATTTTGGAAAGTAGACCCCCTAAGGAACTTATCTAGATGTGTTTTGAGAGCTTTGAGCCCCCAAGTGTTTCACTACAGTTTATAGTATTAACGAACAAGACGTGCACTCTCGCTAATGGTGGTGCAGACTGAACATGGAAGGATACTCCAAACCACCACCGCAGACACCACAACGTACGCTGCTATAGCCCGCACCGGGACTCGTACACCCTTCCAGGCATCTATGCTCTCAGCTCTGCTTCTTCAACTATAAGTAAGGTTTGAGAAAGACCCTATGGGTCGAAACGTTACCTACTTTGAAACACTGCGGTGATTTCTTTACCTTTTTGTTGGTGTTTACAATAAAGAGAAAACACGTTTTTCAGCAAAAACCGAAACTCTGAAAATTTTTCCTTGAGTGCGACTGTTGTTATATGATTATATCACTACAGTTTATAGCAATAAATTACTTGGCACTCAAAAGTTCTTATGCAAGATGAAAATGAACAATTCGTTTATTTTGTGCATCCAGTTCAAAGGTTTAAACGTTTTCGGTCCAATCACAAGACCTTCTTCAGAAACAACTTTGATGTACTCTATAGTAACATAGTTAGTAAGGCCGAAAAAAGACATTTGTCCATCCAGTTCAGCCTATATTCCATCATAATAAATCCCCAGATCTACGTCCTTCTACAGAACCTAATTGTATGATACAATATTGTTCTGCTCCAGGAAGACATCCAGGCCTCTCTTGAACCCCTCGACTGAGTTCGCCATCACCACCTCCTCAGGCAAGCAATTCCAGATTCTCACTGCCCTAACAGTAAAGAATCCTCTTCTATGTTGGTGGAAAAACCTTCTCTCCTCCAGACGCAAAGAATGCCCCCTTGTGCCCGTCACCTTCCTTGGTATAAACAGATCCTCAGCGAGATATTTGCATTGTCCCCTTATATACTTATACATGGTTATTAGATCGCCCCTCAGTCGTCTTTTTTCTAGACTAAATAATCCTAATTTCGCTAATCTATCTGGGTATTGTAGTTCTCCCATCCCCTTTATTAATTTTGTTGCCCTCCTTTGTACTCTCTCTAGTTCCATTATATCCTTCCTGAGCACCGGTGCCCAAAACTGGACACAGTACTCCATGTGCGGTTTAACTAGGGATTTGTACAGAGGCAGTATAATGCTCTCATCATGTGTATCCAGACCTCTTTTAATGCACCCCATGATCCTGTTTGCCTTGGCAGCTGCTGCCTGGCACTGGCTGCTCCAGGTAAGTTTATCATTAACTAGGATCCCCAAGTCCTTCTCCCTGTCAGATTTACCCAGTGGTTTCCCATTCAGTGTGTAATGGTGACATTGATTCCTTCTTCCCATGTGTATAACCTTACATTTATCATTGTTAAACCTCATCTGCCACCTTTCAGCCCAAGTTTCCAACTTATCCAGATCCATCTGTAGCAGAATACTATCTTCTCTTGTATTAACTGCTTTACATAGTTTTGTATCATCTGCAAATATCAATATTTTACTGTGTAAACCTTCTACCAGATCATTAATGAATATGTTGAAGAGAACAGGTCCCAATACTGACCCCTGCGGTACCCCACTGGTCACAGCGACCCAGTTAGAGACCATACCATTTATAACCACCCTCTGCTTTCTATCACTAAGCCAGTTACTAACCCATTTACACACAATTTCCCCCAGACCAAGCATTCTCATTTTGCGTACCAACCTCTTGTGCGGCACGGTATCAAACGCTTTGGAAAAATCGAGATATACCACGTCCAATGACTCACCGTGGTCCAGCCTATAGCTTACCTCTTCATAAAAACTGATTAGATTGGTTTGACAGGAGCGATTTCTTATAAACCCATGCTGATATGGAGTTAAACAGTTATTCTCATTGAGATAATCCAGAATAACATCCCTCAGAAACCCTTCAAATATTTTACCAACAATAGAGGTTAGACTTACTGGCCTATAATTTCCAGGTTCACTTTTAGACCTGGAGGAATGGGAGATGAACGCCTTGGCAAAGCGAAAAAATCGCAGGAGGAGTGGCGCTGGTGCCTCCAAGGATAAGGTGCTGAGCTGCAGGGGTTACCGTAGATCCCGGTCTATAGAGGTAATAGGGGTCTATTATGTTCCCTATCTAGATGGTTTGGCCCGCATAAAGGGTTTTATATCCTCCTCCTCTTCTCTATACTTCCCAGGTACAAACACCAACACCCCCTTCCCGTGTATTGTCTGGCGCTGCTGCCTTTTTGGGCCCATATTCCTTATTTGGCTTCCAGGTACTTTCAATTGGCAAATAATTTTTAGCTATGGGTACGGCATTTTTATACGATATATAATATTTTTACAGTCAGGTCGTCACACTTATGGTGGTCATTTCGGCAATAGTATATAGGGCCATATGCCCATACGACTTTTACGTAATCCTTATAGGGGATCTACAGCAGCGATGCTTTATTCATGTTGTCACATTTCTATTTTAGGTACTCACTCTGCACTCACGGTCTCTGACCCCACGTCCTCGAAAATCACTCTGTACTCAGTATCCTTTGGGGCAGTCAGGCTGCATTCTTAACCGGTAGTCCTTTTATAGGACTTGTTATCTTTACCATGCATTATAGTTTTCCGATACACGTTCACAGCTTATAGTGACCCTACGTCGAGGTCCACGATCACGGAGCACCAGTCCGGAACTGTTCAGACTGCCACAGAGCGGTCCCGGGATCTACGGTAACCCCTGCAGCTCAGCACCTTATCCTTGGAGGCACCAGCGCCACTCCTCCTGCGATTTTTTCGCTTTGCCAAGGCGTTCATCTCTCATTCCTCCAGGTCTATAGAGTACATCAAAGTTGTTTCTGATGAAGGTCTTGTGATTGGACCGAAAACGTTTAAACCTTTGAACTGAATGCACAAAATAAACGAATTGTTCATTTTCATCTTGCATAAGAACTTTTGAGTGCCAAGAAATTTATTGCTATTGAGTAACGGGTTGGAAACCTAACTTGTGCACCTCCAAGGAGCCCTGAGTGCCGTGTTCACTACTTCACTACAGTTTATAACGCAGAGCCGTGAAAATAAAAATTCTTTTTTTTTTTTTCACAAAAATGATTTTTTAGCCCCCAGTTTTGTATTTTCACAAGGGTAAAAGGATAAATTGGACCCCAAAAGTTGTTGTCCAATTTGTCCTGAGTACGCTGATACCCCATATGTGGGGGGAAACCACTGTTTGGGCGCATGGCAGAGCTCGGAAGGGAAGGAGCGCCATTTGGAATACAGACTTAGATGGATTGGTCTGCAGGCATCACGTTGCATTTGCAGAGCCCCTGATGTACCCAAACAGTAGAAACCCCCCAGAAGTGACCCCATATTGGAAACTAGACCCCCCA
Source organism: Ranitomeya imitator (assembly GCF_032444005.1). Lineage (NCBI taxonomy): Eukaryota > Metazoa > Chordata > Amphibia > Anura > Dendrobatidae > Ranitomeya > Ranitomeya imitator. The sequence continues at coordinate 1,037,794,482 of NC_091282.1, forward strand.
AGGAACTTATCTAGATGTGTTGTGAGAACTTTGAACCCCCAAGTGTTTCACTGTAGTTTACAACGCAGAGCCGCGAAAATAAAAAAAATCTTATTTTTCCCACAAAAAGGATTTTTAGCTCCCCGCATTTTTATTTTCCCAAGGATAACAAGAGAACTTGGACCCCAAAAGTTGTTGTCCAATTTGTCCTGAGTACGCTGATACCCCACATGTTGGGGTAAACCCCTGTTTGGGCGCACCGGAGAGCTCGGAAGGGAAGGAGCACTGTTTTACTTTTTCAACGCAGAATTGGCTGGAATTGAGATCGGACGCCATGTCGCGTTTGGAGAGCCCCTGATGTGCCTGAACAGTGGAAACTCCCCATTTCTACCTGAAACCCTAATCCAACAACACCCCTAACCCTAATCCCAACGGTAACCCTAACCACACCCCTAACCCTAATCCCAACGGTAACCCTAACCACACCCCTAACCCTGACACACCCCTAATTCTAATCCCAACCCTAATCCCAACCATAAATATAATCCAAACCCTAACCCTAACTTTAGCCCCAACCCTAACTTTAGCCCCAACCCTAACTTTAGCCCCAACCCTAGCCCCAACCCTAGCCCCAACCCTAACCCTGATGGGAAAATGGAAATAAATACATTTTTTTTAATTTTATTATTTTTCGCTAAGGGGGTGATGAAGGGGGGTTTGATTTACTTTTATAGCGTTTTTTATATCGGATTTTTATGATTGGCAGCTGTCACACACTAAAAGAGGCTTTTTTACAGCAAAAAAGTTTTTGTGTCTCCACATTTTGAGACCTATAATTTTTCCATATTTTGGTCCACAGAGTCATCTGAGGTCTTGTTTTTTGCGGGACGAGATGACGTTTTTATTGGAAACATTTTTGGACACGTGACAGTTTTTGATCACTTTTTATTCTGATTTTTGTGAGGCAGAATGACCAAAAACCAGCTATTCATGAATTTCTTTTGGGGGAGGCGTTTATACTGTTCCGCGTTTGGTAAAATGGATGAAGCAGTTTTATTCTTCGGGTCAGTACGATTACAGCGATATCTCATTTTTTTATGTTTTGGCGCTTTTATACGATAAAAGCTATTTTATAGAAAAAATAATTATTTTGGCATCGCTTTATTCTCAGGACTATAACTTTATTTTTTTGCTTATTATGCTTCGTGGCAGCTCGTTTTTTGCGGGACAAGATGACGTTTTCAGCGGTACCATGGTTATTTACATCCGTCTTTTTGATCGCGTGTTATTCCACTTTTTGTTCGGCGGTATGATAATAAAGCGTTGTTTTTTGGCTCGTTTTTTTTTTTTTTTACGGTGTTCACTGAAGGGGTTAACTAGTGGGACAGTTTTATAGGTTGGGTCGTTACGGACGCGGCGATACTAAATGTGTACTTTTAGTGTTTGTTTGTTTTTTTTAGATAAAGAAATGTATTTATGGGAATAATATATATATATTTTTTTTTACACATGTGGAAATTGTTTTTTTTACTTCTTTACTTTGTCCCAGGGGGGGACATCACAGATCGCCGATCTTACAGTTTGCACAGCACTCTGTAAGATCGGCGATCTCACTCACATCGCTGCAGGCTTACCAGCACCTGCAGTTGACCCGGAAGTACTCCCTGCAGGACCCGGATGCAGCCCCGCGGCCATTTAGGATCCGGCGCCTGCAGGGAGAAGACGCTCAGTACAAGGTGAGCACATCACCTTGTACCGATCGTCTCAGGGAAGCACGCAGGGAGCCCCCTCCCTGCGCGATGCTTCCCTGTACCGCCGGCGACACCCGTCCGCGATCGGCCACGCTCCCCCCTTGAGCGCGGCCGATCGCTATGACGTACTATTCCGTCGGTGAGAATTAAGGCCCACCCCACCTCGACGGGATAGTATGTCATATGGGATTAAGGGGTTAAGAAATGAAGGTCAGTCAGTCCGAAAAATTGGAAAAACTTTGAAAGTGTCCCCAAGTGCAGTTGCAAAAACCATCAAGCACTACAAAGAAACTGGCTCACATGAGGACCGCCCCAGGAAAGGAAGACCAAGAATCACCTCTGCTTCTGAGGATAAGTTTATCCAAGTCACCAGCCTTAGAAATCGCTGGTTAACAGCAGCTCAGATTAGAGACCAGGTCCGTGCCACCCAGAGTTCTAGCAGCAGACACATCTCTACAACAACTGCTGAGAGGAGACTTTGTGCAGCAGGCCTTCATGGTAAAATAGCTGCTAGGAAACCACTGCTAAGGACAGGCAACAAGCAGTAGAGACTTGTTTGGGCTAAAGAACACAAGGAATGGACATTAGACCAGTGGAAATCTGTGCTTTGGTCTGATGAGTCCAAATTTGAGATCTTTGGTTCCAACCACTGTGTCTTTGTGCAACACAGAAAAGGTGAATGGATGAACTCTACATGTCTAGTTCCCACCGTGAAGCATGGAGGAGGAGGTGTGATGGTGTGAGGTTGCTTTGCTGGTGACACTGTTGGGGATTTATTCAAAATTGAAGGCATACTGAACCAGCATGGTTACCACAGCATCTTGCAGCGGCATGCTATTCCATCCGGTTTGCATTTAGTTGGACCATCATTTATTTTTCAACAGGACAATGACCCCAAACACACCTCCAGGCTGTGTAAGGGCTATTTGACCAAGGAGGAGAGTGATGGGGTGCTACGCTAGATGACCTGGCCTCCACAGTCACCTGACATGAAACCCAATCGAGATGGTTTGAGGTGAGCTGGGCCGCAGAGTGAAGGCAAAAGGGCCAACAAGTGCTAAGCATCTCTGGGAACTCCTCCAGGAAGATGGCCGCGCCCACCGAGAAACCGCTGAATAGCGGAGAGAGCGCTCTTTTTCTACAGCTGCGCAGTGCATTCGGCACTTGCGCATGCGAGAAGCACTATGCTACCAACTGGAACATAAGCAAGATGTGGGGGAGAAACAGCGCTGTGACCACGCCCTTTGGACCAGACCAGCCTGATTGACAGGCGAAAACGGCGACTTTTGTAAGGTATTTCGGCAGCATAGGTGGGGAATCAGGGGACAAAAAATACCCTATTGTAAAGCACAGCTCAGGCCCTGTTTAACGGTGTTTTTATCTCATACTGAAAAAACGGGGTGACAGGTTCCCTTTAAAGCAATATGTCACATAAAATAGTTAATAAATAACATTTTCCACATGTCTATTTTACATCACCACAATTTTGTAAACATCATTTATTGCTAGGACGTTACTGTATAAGTTTTAAAAGTTGATCAGCAATTTCTAAACTAATTTTTCTAACAAAATTTAAAAAACCATTCTAAAAACTGCACCCCTCAAGGTGCATGAAACCACATTGAAGAAGTTTATTAACCCTTCAGATGGTTCACAAGAACTAAAGCAATGTGGAAGGAAAAAATGAACATTTTACTTTTTTCACAAAAAATTTACTTTGGAACCAAACTTTTATTTTCACAAGGGTATCAAGAGAAAATGGACCACCAAATTTGTTGTGCAATTTCTCCTGAGTACGCAGATACCCCATATGTGGGGGAAAGCCACTGTTTGGGCGCATGGCAGAGCTCAGAAGGAAGGAAGCACGTTTTGACTTTTTGAATGCAAAACTGGCTGGAATCAATGGGGGACGCCATGTTGCATTTGGAAACCCCTTAATGTACCTAAACAGTGGAACCTCCCCAATTCTAACTCCAACATTAACACAGACCTAACCCCAACACACCCCTAACACTAATCCCATCCCTAACCCCAACACCACCCTAACCCCAACATCACACTAACCCCATCACCCTAACTCCAACACTACTACCATAACCCCAACCTTGACCCCAACACAACGATAACCCCAACACAACCCTAGCCCCAACCCCAACCCTAGATCTAACCCCAACCCTAGCTCAAACTCCGACCCTGACTGCAAATAATGGAGGAAAAAAATCCTTTTTCTACATTTTATTATTTTTAGCTAACTAAGGGGGTGACAAAGGGGGGTTTGATTTACTTTTTAATTTTGATTTACTATTTTTTAAATTTTGATCACTGTGATCAAAATGAACCAATAGGAAAAATCTATTGCTGCCGGGTGCCGGCCTGCAGATCTGCGCATGCACCCGCCATTTTCTTCCGGGAAAATTACACGGAGGGCCAGGGGACGAAGTTGGAGGACACAGAGATGCTGGAGTTACCGGGGAGGGGCCTGGGTTCGAGGGACCCCATTTCTCTCTCCTCTGGTAAGCTAGATCATATCAGAGGAGAGAGAAATGAATAGAAAAATCTGACTTTTTTTTTCTTTAGCGATCGCCATTATTCGATGAATAACGGCGATAGCAAGACAGGGGATTGGTAAAAACCGACCCAAATCATGCTCTTTGGGGTCGCAGCTACCCCCCGTAGCAGAGTTACCGAAGATTTTAAAACGCTGGGGGGCGCTATCCACTTATTTCTCAGCACCATTAAAAACCGGCACTGAGGAATAAGGACCCTTAACAGCCGCCATTAAAAGGTATACTGGCGGTTGTTAAAGCAAACCTGTTAGCAGTTTTGGCCAATATAAGATACGGCCACTGCCTTTCAGGGCTTATCTACAGCATTCTATAATGATGTAATGCTGTAGATAAGCCCCCGGTCCAACCTAAAACATAAGAAAAATAAGTTTTATTATACTCACCCGGGGGAGGGGGGGGGGGCGGTCCGGGGCAGTCCAGTCTGATGGGTGTCGCAGGTCCGAGTCCGGCGCCTCTCATCTTCTTGTGATGCCGCCCTCCCGTTGCTTCATCGCTTCCCAGCATCGTCCTCCTGCGCAGGCATACTTATCTGCCCTGTTGAGGGCTGAGTAAAGTACTGCAGTGCGCAGGCGCCTGTGCAGGAGCATGATGCCACACCGGACAGCCCCCTCCCGGGTGAGTATAATAAAACATATTTTTCTTATCTTTCAGGTCTGACTGGGGGCTTACCTACAGCATTATAGAATGCTGTAGATAACCCTGAAAGGCAGTGGCCGTATCTTATAACGGCCAAAACTTCTGACAGGTTCCCTTTAAGGGGTTAAAATGTTATAGGGTATTCTGGGGTGCTGACCCTTCCATATGAATTGCATAGCCAATGATTAAAGCTTTAAGTGTAAAAATATAAAAGATTGTTAAATCATATAGGCATAGTTTTCTCTATTATAATTGCAATTACCTATAAGTGTAAGCAGGTCTGTATGTTTATCCGACAATGCCCATATAGTTCAATGATCAGTGAATAGTACCGTAGTTCTTTGGTGTGTTCTATGAAACCACTGAAGAGTAAACTAAGCAATCACCTTTAACTAGAGTTTTCGGTTTCTGTAAGCAGCTTTTGCCTTTTTAATGTATCTTTGTAATAATGGCTTATTTAAAAAAAAAAATCAGTTCACAAGTCTGATGTTGAAAGATTTTTGAGAACTGGGTAACAAACATTTCTTCCTTCAAATATTCCTTCATGATCTCCTTCATGCTGGATAGAGGTACAGTTGTGCTCAAAAGTTTACATACCCAGGCCAAATTACGGCTTTCTTAGCATTTTTCAGAGAATATGAATGATCACACCAAAACGTTTTCTCCACTCATGGTTAGTGGTTGGGTAAAGCAATTTATTGTCAAACTACTGTGTTTTCCCTTTTTAACCCCTTTACCCCCAAGGGTGGTTTGCACGGTAATGACCAGGCCAATTTTTACAATTCCGACCACTGTCCCTTTATGAGGTTATAACTCTGGAACGCTTCAACGGATCCTGGTGATTCTGACAGTGTTTTCTCGTGACATATTGTACTTCATGTTAGTGGTAAATTTCTTTGATATTACCTGCGTTTATTTGTGAAAAAAATGGAAATTTGGCGAAAATTTCGCAATTTTCCAACTTTGAATTTTTATGCAATTAAATCACAGAGATATGTCACACAAAATACTTAATAAATAACATATCCCACATGTCTACTTTACATCAGCACAATTTTGGAACCAAAAATTTTTTTTGTTAGGGAGTTATAAGGGTTAAAAGTTGACCAGCAATTTCTCATTTTTACAAACACAATTTTTTTTTAGGGACCACATCTCATTTGAAGTCATTTTGAGGGGTCTATATGATAGAAAATACCCAAGTGTGACACCATTCTAAAAACTGCACCCCTCAAGGTGCTCAAAACCACATTCAAGAAGTTTATTAACCCTTCAGGTGTTTTACAGGAATTTTTGGAATGTTTAAATAAAAATGAACATTTAACTTTTTTTCACAAAAAATTTATTTCAGCTCCAATTTGTTTTATTTTACCAAGGGTAACAGGAGAACATGGACCCAAAAAGTTGTTCTACAATTTCTCCTGAGTATGCCGATACCCCATATGTGGGGGTAAAACACTGTTTGAGTGCATGGGAGAGCTCGGAAAGGAAGGAACGCCATTTGACTTTTCAATGCAAAATTGACAGGAATTGAGATGGGATGCCATGTTGCATTTGGAGAGCCACTGATATGGCTAAACATTGAAACCCCCCACAAGTGACACCATTTTGGAAAGTAGACCCCCTAAGGAACTTATCTGGATGTGTGGTGAGTACTTGGACCCACCAAGGGCTTCACAGAAGTTTATAATGCAGAGACGTAAAAATAAAACAAACATTTTTTCCCACAAAAATTATTTTTTAGCCTTTAGTGTTGTATTTTCCCGAGGGTAACAGGTGAAATTGGACCCCAAAAGTTGTTGTCCAATTTGTTCTGAGTACTCTGATACCCCATATGTGGGGGGGACCACCGTTTGAGCGCATGGCAGAGCTCGGAAGGGAAGGAGAATCATTTGGAATGCAGACTTAGATGGATTGGTCTGCAGGCGTCACATTGCGATTGCAAAGCCCAAAATGTACCTAAACAGTAGAAACCCCCCACAAGTGACCCCATATTGGAAACTAGACCCCCCAAGGAACTTATCTAGATATGTTGTGAGAACTTTGAACCCCCAAGTATTTCACTACAATTTATAACGCAGAGCCGAGAAAATAAAAAAAAATTTTTTTTACCCACAAAAATGATTTTTTAGCCCCCAGTTTTGTATTTTTCCAAGGGTAACAGGAGAAATTGGACCCCAAAAGTTGTTGTCCAATTTGTCCTGAGTACGCCAATACCCCATTTGTTGGGGTAAATCTTTGTTTGGGCACACGGGAGAGCTCGGAAGGGAAGGAGCACTGTTTTACATTTTCAACGCAGAATTGGCTGGAATTGAGATCGGACGCCATGTCGCGTTTGGAGAGCCCCTGATGTGCGTAAACAGTGGAAACCCAATTATAACTGAAACCCTAATCCAAACACACCCCTAGCCCTAATCCCAACGGTAACCCTAACCACACCCCTAACCCAGACACACCCCTAACCCTAATCCCAACCCTATTCCCAACCATAAATGTAATCCAAACCCTAACCCTAACTTTAGCCCCAACCCTAACTGTAGCCTTAACCCTAGCCATAACCCTAGCCCTAACCCTAGACCTAACCCTAATGGGAAAATGGAAATAAATAAATTTTTTAATTTTTTTTATTTTTCCCAAACTAAGGGGGTGATGAAGGGGGGTTTGATTTACTTTTATAGCGGGTTTTTTAGCGGATTTTTATGATTGGCAGCCGTCACACACTGAAAGATGCTTTTTATTGAAAAAAATATTTTTTGCATTACCACATTTTGAGAGCTATAATTTTTCCATATTTGAGTCCACAGAGTCATGTGAGGTCTTGTTTTTTGCGGGACGAGTTGATGTTTTTATTGGTAACATTTTCGGGCACATGATATTTTTTGATCGCTTTTTATTCTGATTTTTGTGAGGCAGAATGACAGAAAACCAGCTATTCATGAACTTCTTTTGGGGAAGGCGTTTATACCGTTCCACGTTTGGTAAAATGGATAAAGCAGTTATATTCTTTGGGTCAGTATGATTACAGCGACACCTCATTTATATCATTTTTTATGTTTTGGCGCTTTTATACGATAAAAATTATTTTACAGAAAAAATAATTATTTTTGCATCGCTTTATTCTGAGGACTAACTTTTTTATTTTTTCGCTGATGATGCTGTGTGGCGGCTCGTTTTTTGCGGGACAAGATGTCGTTTTCAGCGGTACCATGGTTATTTATATCTGTCTTTTTGATCGCATGTTATTCCATTTTTTGTTTGGCGCTATGAGAATAAAGCGTTTTTTGCCTCTTTTTTTTTACGGTGTTCACTGAAGGGTGGGGTCGTTACGGACGCAGCGATACTAAATGTGTGTACTTTTATTGTTTTTTTTTATTTAGATAAAGAAATGTATTTATGGGAATAATATATATATATATATATATATATATATATATATATATATATATATATATATATATTTTTTTTTTTTTTTCCATTATTTAGGAATTTTATTTTTTTTTTTTTTTACACATTTGGAAATTATTTTTTTTACTGACAGTTTGCAGAGCACTCTTGTCAGATCACCGATCTGACTTACAGTGCTGCAGGCTTCACAGTGCCTGCTCTGAGCAGGCACTTGGTAAGCCACCTCCCTCCCTGCAGGACCCGGATGCCGCGGCCATCTTGGATCTGGGCCTGGAGCAGGGAGGGAGGTAGGAGACCCTCGCAGCAACGCGATCACATCGCGTTGCTGCGGGGGGCTCAGGGAAGCCCGCAGGGAGCCCCCTCCCTGCGCGATGCTTCCCTATACCGCCGGCACACAGCGATCATGTTTGATCGCGGTGTGCCGGGGGTTAATGTGCCGGGATCGGTCCGTGACCGCTCCTGGCACATTGTGCCGGATGTCAGCTGCGATAGGCAGCTGACACCCGGCCGCTGCCCCCGTGAGCCCGGCCGACCGCTATGACGTACTATCCCGTCGAGGGTCAGATAGGCCCAGGGCACCTCGACGGGATAGTACGCCTAAGGTCAGAGAGGGGTTAAATCATAATGACAACCCAAAACATCCAAATGACCCTGATCAAAAGTTCACATACCCTGGTGATTTTGGCCTGATAACATGCACAGAAGTTGACACAAATGGGTTTGAATGGCTACTGAAGGTAACATCCTCACCTGTGACCTGTTTGCTTGTAATCAGCTGAGTCAGTTTCTGAGATCCAGACAGACTCTTGTATCTTTCATCCAGCCATTAATGTTTCTGGATTGTGAGTCATGGGGAAAGCAAAAGAATTGTCAACGGATCCATGGAAAAAGGTAGTTGAACTGTATAAAACAGGAAAGGGATATAAAGATATCCAAGGATTTGATTTTTGATAATGCCAGTCAGCAGCATTCAAACTGTGATTAACAAATGGAAAATCAGGGACCCTGTAAATACAAAACCACAGTCAGGTAGACCAACAAAAATTTTGTCCACAACTGCCAGGAAAATTGCTCGGGATGCAAAGAAAAACCCACAAATAATATCAGCTGAAATAGTGGACTCTCTGAAAACTAGTGGTATAGCTGTTTCAAGATGCACAATAAGGAGGAACTTGGAAGAAAAATGGTCTGCAAGGTCAATTCACCAGAAGAAAGCCATTACTGCGCAAATGTCACAAAGTATTTCACCTACAATACGCAAAACAGCACAGAGACAAGCCTCAAAACTTCTGGAACAAGGTAATTTGGAGTGATGAGACCAAGATTGGCTACAGCAGAACAAAGTTAAGGATCTGGATTGGCCACCTCAGTCTATTCATCTCAATATCATTGAGCCACTCTGGGGAGATATCAAGCACACAGTTCATGCTAGACAGCGTGGAAATTTACAGGAACTGGAGGCTATTGCCAAGAAAAGTGGGCAGCTTTACCATCTGAGAAAATAAATAACCTCATCCACAACTACCACAATAGACTTCAAGCTGTCATTGACGTTAGAGGGGGCAATACATGGTATTACGAAATGGGGTATGTGAACTTTTGATCAGAGCAATTTGGATGTTTTGGGTTGTCATTATGATTTAAAAAGAGAAAAACACAGTAGTTTGGCAATAAATGGCTTCACCCAACCACTAACCATGAATGGAGAAAAAGTTTTGGTGTTATTATTCATATTCTCTGAAAAAATGCCAAGAAAGCAAAAATTTGTCAGGGGTATGTAAACTTTTGAGCACAACTGTACATGGAATATAGTCTATTTATAACATATTATATTGTAAAATCTAACATGCTATTTATGAACAGACAATCATCCAATAAACAGGATTGTAAATAACACTGACCTTTGACAAATCCCTAAAGTTGCTTGGAAGAGTCAAATCCAGTTCTTCAGATTCATAATTTGTGATGACCCAAGGAAACACTGGATACTGATTCAAGTCATTGTATGTTCGTCCTGTCAAAAACATAAAAAAAGGAATAAGGCTCTTGCTCAGTGATAAGTCAGTTGTATAGATATTGACGTCATATGTACATATTATTTTTAATAGATTTCTGTTGACATAAAAGCAATAACAGAAGGATATATACAATATATCCTATAATACTTATCTACAAATAAATGTATTTATACAGTCTCTACCAATGGAGGGAAGCATTGAAAATGTGCTGAGAAATATTAAAAAAAGAGATAAATTAAAGTAGACTGGAAACTCTAGGACTTTAAGTTTACACTCTACTGTGAACAGAATTTTGGAGTTTTTTTTTTATTAGATGCTACCCTTGAAGTATCTTACTAATAATACCCTCAATCTAGCATCAACATGGGTTCATGAGAGATCAGTAGGGTTGGACTAATGTGTTTATCTTCTATGAGGTGCTAAGCACCAGACTGGACCAGGTTAAAACAATGTTTGAATCACACAATTAACGGTGCAATACCACCAGGGTCAGAATTGGGCCCTCTTCTTTTTAATGTATGAACCAGTGAATTTGTAGAGAAAATACAGAGTAAAATTTCAACATCTGCAAATAAAACAGAGGAGGATAATATAATATTACAGAAAGATTAATGTAAGCTGGAGGTTTAGATGGAAAAATAGTTGAGGTTAATTTACATATACAGTGGGGAAAAGTAGTATTTGATACACTGTCTATTTTGCAAGTTTTCCCACCTACAAAGAATGGAGAAGCCTGTTATGATCATAGGATTTTTAAATAATTAAATTGCATTTTATGGCATGAAATAAGTAGTTGATTACCTACCAACCAGCAAGAATTCTGGCCCTCACAGACCTGTTAGTTTTTATTTAAGAAGCCATCCTACTCTACACTCATTACCTGTATAAACCTGTTTGAACTCGTTACCTGTATAAAAGACACCTTTCCACACACAATCAATCACACTACAACCTCTCCACCATGGCCAAGACCAAAGAGCTGTCTAATGAGACCAGGAACCAAATTTTAGACCTGCACAAGGCTGGGATGGGCTACAGGACAATAGATAAGCAGCAATATTAAAATCCTGCAAGACATGCAAGTTCCCCCTGCCTACGCCAGCACATGTCCAAGAGCGATTGAAGTTCACAATTGACCATCTGTATGATACAAAGGAGGTATGGGAGAAGGTCATGTGGTCATATGAGTCCAAAATATAACTTTTTGGTATCAATTCCACTCGCTATGTTTGGAGGAAGAATAATAAAGACCAACCCTCAAGAAAACAATCCTAACCATGAAGCATAGTGAGGGAAACATCATAGGTTGGGGTGCTTTTTTGCAAAGAGGACAGGACGTACTGAAGGTAGGATGGATTGGGTTATGTACCACAAGGTTTGTGCAGTAAGAGCATTGAAGATGGGTCATGGCAAGGTCTTCCAGCATGACAATGACCAGAAACACGCAGCCAGGGCTAAGGATTTAGCTCTGCAGATCCACAGCAGTTTTCCATGCGGTTTACAGTACCATGTTAACCTATGGAAACCAAATCTGCTGTGCCCGTGCTGCGGAAAATTCCACTCGGAAACGCAGTGGTTTATTTTCCGCAGCGTCAATTCTTTGGCAGATTCCGCAGTGTTTTACACCTGTTTCATTATAGGAATCCGCAAGTGTAAAAACGCAGGCGAAATCCGCAGAAAACCCGCAGGGAATCTGCAGATAAAATACAGGACATTTTACTAGTGGATTCTGCAGAATCTGCGCGGGAAAAGTCCGCAACGTGTGCACATACCCTAAGATTGAGCATTTATAGAAGTTTTGCACCAAAAACCAGAGTGTTTGGCAGGAAAAATGCTGCAGAAAACATGCATTTTTTAAGTGTGTTTTTGATGCATTTTTACCTGCATTTTTTCTTATTCATTTGATCAGGTGAATGATGCTGAAAAAACACTGAAATGACACTGCAGATTTAAAAAAAAAAAATCGCTTTGATGTTCAAATATGGAAAGAATTTGCAGAATGAGATTTCAGAAATCTCATTCACTTTGCTGTTACTATAAAGTGCTATTTTTTACCCATAACAGTTATTTTTTAAAATGCTCTGGTTACATGAAAGCTGCATTGTGATTGGTCATACGTTTTCTTTTGTTGCCGCTTCAAACATTTTGGTTCAGAGAGCCATTTTAGAATGAATCTAATAAAACAGAGACTATAGTTCCACTAATTTACCTGCTATTGTGTTCAAGAACATCAAGTATTCAAAGTTTGAGATTTCTCTGTGCTGCCAACGCTGAGTCATATTCGATGCTTTAAATATCTGCCGAGGAGTAGCCAGGGAGATGCGTCTGTCAAGACAAAAAGGGAAATTATCCAGTATCAAATCAGGAAAAAAAGAAAGAAAAAAACAAATTATTATTAGATGCACACAGAAAAAAATGTTTAAGACAACAGTGGTACATTTCTAGATATATACACTAATTCTCTTACAATAAATCACAAGTGTGCACTCAATGCAGCATTTTAATGGTTATTGCCGATGCACTTTCCTTTATGGATAGTAATAATGAGTATATGCATTATGCATAGAATATCCTCATTTTACACAGAACAAAAGCATAACAATGTCTCACATTTTATGGTCAAATTCTATACACAATTTAATAAATAGTGAAACAGAAAATAAACAATCTAGGTCAGATAAATAATGTTCTCAGGATGTACACAGAAGTAGAGCTCGTATTAATGTGCAGTCTGATCTATAACGTTTTCAACTGGAGACTTATAAACATTTATAAACCAAAGGAAAAAAAAACATGACCAGTTGGGTAAAAAAAAAAAAAGACCACATATAAAGATAATCAGAACTTATTTAATTTATACATAGAGAAACCATACAGCAATATTACAAAACAATGAAACATTTGGCATAAAATCCAAATTCCCACTTGTTATGCAGCAATTCTCTGCTCAGAATGAAAGCCGACCTCTGTACGCTTAAGGCCTTCTTGCAGAACTCCACAGTCACCCTATTATATATACACATCACTCCCCACCTGCCATTAATGCCGAACATACAAGTGTGGGTTCACCAAAGATTACCTGGTTTGAGGAAGACCAAAATTCGTGCCAATTCCAACTCTGGGGAGACAATGAACCACCTTTTTCACTGTAGACGGGTCTGGAAAGTTGAACATGACAGCCACTGTACATAGAAGACAGGAACAAAATTTGAATGCAAACGCTTCATTAAGAAATAACACATATATAATAGACATACTTGCATGCATATCTAGGTTTACATATCAAGCAATAGCAGACATAGCAATATCACGATTTTAATGTAGGGTGATAAGTTGAGATATCTGGCAAAAGTATTCAAATATGTCATTCACAGATTTACCCTCTTAGTAATTAATGATCATAGTATAAGCACATCATTGCTGGTTGTATATGCCTACTACATAAATGCATATATGTGTATAATTACATAGGCAAAAAACATGTACAGGGAATAACTGCATTTAAAATGTCCATGAGAGCCCACCACACCCGACGCGCGTTTCAAATTGAAATGCTTCGTCCAGGATGCTATTTCGTAATGAAGCTACAGGAATTTACTATTGTTATTCTGTACATGGTGTCTATGTAAGATATGTATATATTTCTGTATGTATACTCATCAATAGCCTGATCTGTGGTTTTCCTTTTATATACATATATTTATTATTTTTATTCATGATTGTTAAAATAAAGTTGTTGTATTTTACCTGGCCTATACATAAAGAGTTTCTTCTTTCGGTATGTTTATATTATACATACTTTATGGCCTAATCTGCAGGACCAAAGCTTTAGCTGCTTCCTTATTTTGAATGGAGTTATAAAATAAAGGTACCAAATGAAGTGAGCTACCCATCCTCCTAACAGATGATTCTGGGTCTGAAATTACCTAAACAGTGGGCAACCTGGGAAACATGGACCATAAAGCACTGGTTTTACTGCAGGCCAATTTGTCAGTCACAGAGCTATTGTCCAGATACACATTGCAACATACAGTAGCCTTGTGCGCCCTTTGAAGGTTTACATGAGTTGAAGGGCTCCTTCTTGATCTCTGCAAGAGCTTTGTGAAGAAATGACATTTAAAGGGCATGTGTCACCAGAAAATAATCTATTGTTCAACTCAGGTTTTTGTGCTAAATGTATTTTACCTTTTATTTTAGATGATGAATTTTAATAAAATATAAATGTATCACGTTTGCAGTTTTCACACCAGACACGAAGGCTTTTTAAGCTTACACTTCACTTCCTGTCCTTTCTTGATGAGTTTTCAGCAGGCTCCTTATCAAAGGGAGCACTAAAATAACAGGTATCCCACTAGACACAGGATTTACCCATCACAACAGGTGAGGTCACAGCTAACCCTGCTCCTCGTTTCTACACAATGACCTTTGTACATGCTCATTAGATGCATCAATACAAAATATAGCATCAAAGTCTTTTCATTGCAATTAGATTAAAAAAAACAAGAAGTTAAAGGGGTATTCCCATTTCGAAGATCAAATCCCAATATATAGAAGGTATAATAATAATATTATTAGCAAATATCTCCAATTAGAAATATAGCATAGTTTTCTTGATTCACTAGGTTTCCATCCTCATGGGCAGGACTTTAGGTATCCATGGTTATGACCTCTGATATAGTGACAGTTAGGTAGTTACTGGTAATAACCATAGATACCCAAGGTCCTGTAATGCCTGCACATGGGGAAAGTGACATAGCAAATCCAGAAAAAACTATGCTACATTTCTAATTGAAGGTATTTTTAAAGCCAACATACAGTACAGACCAAAAGTTTGGACACACCTTCTCATTTAAAGATTTTTCTGCATTTTCATGACTATGAAAATTGTACATTCACACTGAAGGCATCAAAACTATGAATTAACATATGTGGAATTATATACTTAACAAAAAAGTGTGAAACAACTGAAAATAATTCTTATATTCTAGGTTCTTCAAAGTAGCCACCTTTTGCTTTGATGACTGCTTTGCACACTCTTGGCATTCTCTTGATGAGCTTCAAGAGGTAGTCACCGGGAATGGCTTTCACTTCACAGGTGTGCCCTGTCAGGTTTAATAAGTAGGATTTCTTGCCTTATAAATGGGGTTGGGACCATCAATTGTGTTATGCAGAAGTCTGGTGGATACACAGCTGATAGTCCTACTGAACAGAGTGTTACAATTTGTATTATGGCAAGAAAAAAGCAGCTAAGTAAAGAAAAACGAGTGGCTATCTAAGAAATGAAGGTCAGTCAGTCTGAAAAATTGGGAAAACTTTGAAAGTGTCCCCAAGTGCAGTGGCAAAAACCATCAAGCGCCACAAAGAAACTGACTAACATGAGGACCGCCCCAGGAAAGGAAGACCAAGAGTCACCTCTGCTTCTGAGGATAAGTTTATCCGAGTCACCAGCCTTAGAAATCGCAGGTTAACAGCAGCTCAGATTAGAGACCAGGTCAATGCCACACAGAGTTCTAGCAGCAGACACAGCTCTACAACAACTATTAAGAGGAGACTTGTGCAGCAGGCATTCATGGTAAAATAGCTGCTAGGAAACCACTGCTAAGGACAGGCAACAAGCAGTAGAGACTTGTTTGGGCTAAAGAACACAAGGAATGGACAATAGTCCAGTGGAAATCTGTGCTTTGGTCTGATGAGTCCAAATTTGAGATCTTTGGTTCCAACCACCGTGTCTTTGTACGATGCAGAAAAGGTGAACGGATGGACTCTACATGACTAGTTCCCACCGTGAAGCATGGAGGTATGATGGTGTGGGGGTGCTTGGCTGATGACACTATTGGGGATTTATTCTAAATTGAAGGCATACTGAACCAGCATGGCTACCACAGCATCTTGCAGCGGCATGCTATTCCATCCGATTTGCGTTTAGCTGGACCATCATTTATTTTTCAACAGGACAATGACCCCAAACACACCTCCAGGCTGTGTAAGGGCTATTTGACCAAGAAGGAGAGTGATGGGGTGCTACGCTAGATGACCTGGCCTCCACAGTCACCAGACCTGAATCCAATCAAGATGGTTTGGGGTGAGCTGGACCACAGAGTGAAGGCAAAAGGGCCAACAAGTGCTAAGCATCTCTGGGAACTCCTTCAAGATTGTTGGAAGACCATTGCCGGTGATTACCGCTTGAAGCTCATCAAGAGAATGCCAAGAGTGTGCAAAGCAGTCATCAAACAAAAAGGTGGCTACTTTGAAGAACCTAGAATATAAGACATAATTTCAGTTGTTTTACACTTTTTTGTTAAGTTTTATAATCCCACATGTGTTAATTCATAGTTTTGATGCCTTCAGTGTGAGTGAGTGTACAATTTTCAAAGTCATGAAAATACAGAAAAATCTTTAAATGGGAAGGTGTGTCCAAACTATTGGTCTGTACTGTACATCAGCAATCGTTCAGACAGTGGATCGTAAATTTATACAATCTCAGTAATTGGCTATGTGATATGTAAATTATTTGGGGCAGATGATATAGGTCACATAAGAATTTTGACCCTAGGAAACTGATGAAATATGTGACAATACTAGCTGCAAATATAAGTACCGTATATAATAATTGAATGGCTGAAATCTTATATAAGGTACACCATCTAATACTAGTTCATTACTAGCTGGATTCCCATAAGTACTGTAGATGTGTCTGGACATAACATTGTATTTCCTTCTATCCAGATTCCTCTACATGGAATCCCTATTTAAATAAAGCTATTGATGGGACAAATTCATCTTCCTACATTTGTGAATACTTAATGTCCTTCCTCTGTTATACTTTTGTTTGTATGCATTGTGAACCAAATGTTTATGAGGGAACATATTCTATATACATGCAATAGGAAATGATAATTCAATTTTAGTATGTAAATTCTGACTGTTTACAGAGACTAAAACTGTGTGATCAAATCTGCTTCCATGTGTTTAAGCTTCTACTTCATTAAATTATAAAACATGTCTAAATGAATGCAAAATGCTCTTCATGACAAAATAAACTAGTGTCTGCCTGTATAGTAACAACATATTTATTACCAGGATGTAAACTAACCATTTTATTTCTATTTATAAAAATGGTAATCAAGTTGAAGGACAAGATACATATTTTTATGAATAAATGTATGTATTTGTATATGTATATAAACTGTATACAGTTGTGTGAAAAAGTGCTTGCCCCCTTCATGATTTCCTATTCTTTTACATGTTTGTCACACTTAAATGTTTCAGAACACCAAACAAATTTAAATATTAGACAAAGACAACACAAGTAACCACAAAATGCAGTTTTTAAATGAAGGTCTTTATTATTAGGGGAAAAAGAAATCGAAATCTAAAGTGCCCTGTATGAAAAAATGATTGCTCCCTAAACCTAATAACTGTTTGGGCCACCCTTAGCAGAAACAACTGCAATCAAGAATTTACGATAACTGGCAATGAGTCTTTTACAATGCTTTGTAGGAATTTTGGCCCGCTCATGTTTGCAGAATTGTTGTAATTCACCCACATTAGAGGGTTTCAGAGCATGAACCGCCTTTTTAACCCCTTAAGCCCCGAGGGTGATTTGCACGTTAATGACTGGGCCAATTTTTACAATTCTGACCACTGTCCCTTTATGAGGTTATAACTCTGGAACGCATCAATGGATCTCGGTGATTCTGACATTGTTTTCTTGAGACATATTGTACTTCATGATAGTGGTAAAATTTCTTTGATATTACCTGGGTTTACTTGTGAAAAAAATGGAAATTTGGCAAAAACTTTCAAAATTTCGCAATTTTTCAACTTCGAATTTTTATGCCCTTGAATCACAGAGATATGTCACACAAAATACTTAATAAGAAACATTTCCCACATGTCTACTTTACATCAGCACAATTTTGGAAACAACATTTTTTTTTCTTAGGGAGTTATAAGGGTTAAAAGTTGACCAGCAATTTCTCATTTTTACACAATTTTTTTTTAGGGACCACATCTCATTTGAAGTCATTTTGAGGAGTTTATATGATAGAAAATAACCAAGTGTGACACCATTCTAAAAACTGCACCCCTCAAGGTGCTCAAAACCACATTCAAGAAGTTTATTAACCATTCAGGTGTTTCACAGGAATTTTTGGAATGTTTAAATAAAAATGAACATTTTACTTTTTTTCACAACAAAATTTACTTCAGCTCCAAATTGTTTCATTTTACCAAGGGTAACAGGAGAAAATGGACCCCAAAAGTTGTTGTACAATTTGTCCTGAGTACGCCGATACCCCATATGTGGGGGTAAACCACTATTTGGGTGCATGGCAGAGCTTGGAAAGGAAGGAGAGCCGTTTTACTTATTAATGCAAAATTGGCTGGAATTGAGATGGGACGCCATGTTGCATTTGGAGAGCCCCTGCTGTGCCTAAACATTGAAACCCCCCACAAGTGACACAATTTTGGAAAGTAGACCCCCTATGGATCTTATCTAGATGTGTTGTGAGAGCTTTGAGCCTCCAAGCGTTTCACTACAGTTTATAACGCAGAGCCGTGAAAATAAAAAGTCTTTTTTCCACAAAATTTATTTTTTAGCCCCCAGTTTTGTATTTTTCCAAGGGTAAAAGGAGAAATTGGACCCCAAAAGTTGTTGTGCAATTTGTCCTGAGTACCCTATATGTGGGGGGTAACCACCGTTTGGGCGCATGGCAGAGCTCGAAAGGGAAGAAGCGCCATTTGGAATGCAGACTTAGATGGAATGGTCTGCAGGCGTCACATTGCGTTTGCAGAGCCCCTAATGTACCTAAACAGTAGAAACCCCCCACAAGTGACCCCATATTGGAAACTAGACCCCCAAGGAACTTATCTAGATGTGTTGTGAGAACTTTTAACCCCCCAAGTATTTCACTACAGTTTATAACACAGAGCCATGAAAATAAAAAAATCATTTTTTAACCCCTTAAGCCCCGAGGGTGGTTTGCACGTTAATGACCGGGCCAATTTTTACAATTCTGACCACTGTCCCTTTATGAGGTTATACCTCTGGAACGCTTCAACGGATCCCAGTGATTCTGATATTGTTTTCTCGTGACATATTGTACTTCATGTTAGTGGTAAAATTTATTCGATATAACTTGCGTTTATTTGAGAAAAAAACGGAAATTTGGCGAAAATTTCGCAATTTTCCAACTTTGAATTTTTATACCCTTAAATGACAGAGATATGTCATTCAAAATACTTAATAAGTAACATTTCCCACATGTCTACTTTACATCAGCACAATTTTGGAACCAACATTTTTTTTTGTTAGGGAGTTATAAGGGTTAAAAGTTGGCCAGCAATTTCTCATTTTTACAACACCATTTTTTTTTAGGGACCACATCTCATTTGAAGTCATTTTGAGGGGTCTATATGATAGAAAATACCCAAGTGTGACACCATTCTAAAAACTGCACCCCTCAAGGTGCTCAAAACCACATTCAAGAAGATTATTAACCCTTCAGGTGTATTACAGGAATTTTTGGAATGTTTAAATAAAAATGAACATTTAACTTTTTTTCACACAAAATTTATTTCAGCTCCAATTTGTTTTATTTTACCAAGGGTAACAGGAGAAAATGGACCCCAAAAGTTGTTGTACAATTTGTCCTGAGTATGTTGATACCCCATACGTGGGGATAAACCACTGTTTGGGCGCATGGCAGAGCTCGGAAGGAAAGGAGCGCCATTTCACTTTTCAATGCAGAATTGACTGGAATTGAGATGGGACGCCATGTTGCGTTTGGAGAGCCCCTGATGTGCCTAAACATTGAAACCCCCCACAAGTGACACCATTTTGGAAAGTAGACCCCTTAAGGAACTTATCTAGATGTGTGGTGAGCACTTTGACCCACCAAGTGCTTCATAGAAGTTTATAATGCAGAGCCGTAAAAATAAAAAATCATTTTTTTTCACAAAAATGATCTTTTTGCCCCCAATTTTTTATTTTCCCAAGGGTAAGAGAAGAAATTAGACCACAAAAGTTGTTGTGCAATTTGTCCTGAGTACGCTGATACCCCATATGTTGGTGTAAACCATTGTGTGGGCGCATGGCAGAGCTCGGAAGGGAAGGAGCGCCATTTGACTTTTCAATGCAAAATTGACTGGAATTGAGATGGGACGCCATGTTGCGTTTGGAGAGCCCCTGATGTGCCTAAACATTGAAACCACCCACAAGTGACACCATTTTGGAAAGTAGACCCCCTAAGGAACTTATCTAGATGTGTTTTGAGAGCTTTGAGCCCCCAAGTGTTTCACTACAGTTTATAACGCAGAGCCGTGAAAATAAAAATTCTTTTTTTTTTTTTCACAAAAATGATTTTTTTAGTCCCCAGTTTTGTATTTTCACAAGGGTAACAGGATAAATTGGACCCCAAAAGTTGTTGTCCAATTTGTCCTGAGTACGCTGATACCCCATATGTGGGGGGGAAGCACTGTTTGGGCGCATGGCAGAGCTCGGAAGGGAAGGAGCGCCATTTGTAATACAGACTTAGATGGATTGGTCTGCAGGCATCACGTTGCATTTGCACAGCCCCTGATGTACCCAAACAGTAGAAACCCCCCACAAGTGAACCCATATTGGAAACTAGACCTCCCAAGGAACTTATCTAGATGTGTTGTGAGAACTTTGAACCCCCAAGTGTTTCACTGCAGTTTACAACGCAGAGCCCCGAAAATAAAAAAAATCTTATTTTTCCCACAAAAATAATTTTTAGCCCCCCACATTTTTATTTTCCCAAGGATAACAAGAGAACTTGGACCCCAAAAGTTGTTGTCCAATTTGTCCTGAGTACGCCGATACCCCATATGTTGGGTTAAACCCCTGTTTGGGCGCACCGGAGAGCTCGGAAGGGAAGGAGCACTGTTTTACTTTTTCAACGCAGAATTGGCTGGAATTGAGATTGGACGCCATGTCGCGTTTGGAGAGCCCCTGATGTGCGTAAACAGTGGAAACCCCCCAATTATAACTGAAACCCTAATCCAACAACACCCCTAACCCTAATCCCAACGGTAACCCTAACCACACCCCTAACCCTGACACACCCCTAATTCTAATCCCAACCTTAAATATAATCCAAACCCTAACCCTAGCCTCAACCCTAACCCTAACTTTAGCGCCAACCCTAACTTTAGCGCCAACCCTAACTTTAGCTCCAACCCTAACCCCAACCCTAACCCTAGACCCAACTCTAACCCCAACCCTAGCCCCAACCCTAACCCCAGAGTCATCTGAGGTCTTGTTTTTTGCGGGACGAGTTGACGTTTTTATTGGTAACATTTTTGGACATGACAGTTTATGATCACTTTTTATTCCGATTTTTGTGAGGCAGAATGACCAAAAACCAGCTATTCATGAATTTCTTTTGGGGGAGGCGTTTATACCGTTCCGCGTTTGGTAAAATTGATAAAGCAGTTTTATTCGTTGGGTCAGTACGATTACAGCGATACCTCATTTGTATCATTTTTTTTATGTTTTGGCGCTTTTATACGATAAAAGCTATTTTATAGAAAAAAATAATTACTTTGGCATCGCTTTATTCTCAGGACTATAACTTTTTTAATTTTTTGCTTATTGTGCTTTGTGGCGGCTCGTTTTTTGCGGGACAAGATGACGTTTTCAGCGGTACCATAGTTATTTACATCCGTCTTTTTGATCGCGTGTTATTCCACTTTTTGTTCGGCGGTATGATAATAAAGAGTTATTTTTTGGCTCTTTTTTTTTTTTTTTTCTTACGGTGTTCACTGAAGGGGTTAACTAATGGGACAGTTTTATAGGTTGGGTCGTTACCGACGCGGCGATACTAAATATGTGTACTTTTATTGTTTTTTTTTAGATAAAGAAATGTATTTATGGGAATAATATTTTTTATTTATTTATTTAGTTTTTTTTTTTTTTACACATGTGGATTTTTTTTTTTTTACTTTTTTACTTTGTCCCAGGGGGGACATCACAGATCGCCGATCTTACAGTTTGCACAGCACTCTGTAAGATCGGCGATGTCACTCATCGCTGCAGGCTTACAGAGCTGCTGCTGCAGCCTGCTCCTGACCCGGAAGTACTCCCTGCAGGACCCGGATGCAGCCCCGCGGCCATTTTGGATCCGCGGCCTGCAGGGAGAAGACGCTCGGTACAAGGTGAGCACATCACCTTGTACCGATCGTCTCAGGGAAGCCCGCAGGGAGCCCCCTCCCTGCGCGATGCTTCCCTGTACCGCCGGCACACCGCGTTCATGTTTGATCGCGGTGTGCCGGGGGTTAATGTGCCGGGGGCGGTCCATGACCGCTCCTGGCACATAGTGCCGGATGTCAGCTGCGATAGTCAGCTGACACCCGGCCGCGCTCCCCCCGTGAGCGCGGCCGATCGCTATGACATACTATCCAGTCGGTGGGAATTAAGGCCCACCCCACCTCGACGGAATAGTACGTCATATGGAATTAATGGGTTAATCACACAAAAATGTTTTTTTAGCCCCCCAAATTTTTATTTTCCCAAGGGTAACAAGAGAAATTGTACCCCAGAAGTTGTTGTCCAATTTGTCCTGAGTACGCTGATACTCCATATGTTGGGGTAAACCCCTGTTTGGGCGCACGGGAGAGCTCGAAAGGGAAGGAGCACTGTTTTACCTTTTCAACGCAGAATTGGCTGGAATTGAGATCGGACGCCATGTCGCATTTGGAGAGCCCTGATGGGCCTAAACAATGGAAACCCCAAATTCTAACTGAAACCCTAGTCCGTTCAACGCATATGCTAAACGGACTGCGTTAACATAAGTGCCGAAAAAGATCGCGTTTATGCGATCGCACTAGCGCAGATGCTCTAGCTGTGCTAGCGGTGACGGATCTGAAAACGCTGCAGACTGCCACCGAGGGTCCGTCACAGAATGACAGCACATCGCTAACGCATGCCGATTATGACATGCGTTAGCAATACGCTACATAATGGCAGTTAATGGGTGCACTAACGCATCCGTTACATAGTGTTAGTGCAGCTATGTAACGGATGCCGTCAGCGCAGTGCCATTAACGCAATGTGAACCCAGCCTTACCTAAATACACCCCTAATCCCAACGACACCCTTAATCCGAACTCTAACCACACCCCTAACTCCAACACATGCCTAACCCTAATTCCAACCATAACCCTAACCCTAGCTATAACCCCAAACCTAGCCCCAACCCTAACTCTAACCCTAGCCCTAATGGGAAAATGGAAATAAATATATATTTTTTTTATTTTTCCCTAACTAAGGGGGTGATGAAGAGGGGTTTGATTTCATTTTATAGCGGGTATTTTAGAGGACTTTTATGATTGGCAGCTGTCACACACTAAAAGACGCTCTTTATTGCAAAAAAATATTTTTTTGCGTTACCACATTTTGAGAGCTACAATTTTTCCATATTTTGGTCCACAGAGTCATGTGAGGTCTTGTTTTTTGCGGGACGAGTTGACGCTTTTATTGGTAACATTTTCGGACACGTGACATTTTTTGATCGCTGCTTATTATTATTTTTGCATCGCTTTATTCTGAGGACAATAACTTATTAATTTTTCACTGATGATCCTGTATGGCAGCTCGTTTTATGCGGGACAAGATGACGTTTTCATCAGTACCATGGTTATTTATATCTGTCTTTTTGATCGCGTGCTATTCCACTTTTTTGCTCGGCGGTATAATAATAAAGGGTGTTTTTTTTGCATTTTTTTTACGGTGTTCACTGAAGGGGTTAACTAGTGGGAGAGTTTTATAGGTCGGGTCAATACTAAATTACTAAATATGTGTACTTTTATTTTTTATTTAGATAAAGCAATGTATTTATTGGAACACTTTTTATTATTTATTTAGGAATTATTATTATTTTTTTTTTTACACATGTAAATATATATATATATATTTTTTTACTTTGCCTTGCTGATCTGACACTTTGCTGTGCACTGTGTCAGATCAGCGATCACACAGGCACAGCAGGGAGGCTTGAGAAAGGCTCATTTGTAGCCGAAACGTCGCCCAGACATGTGGGTTGATTAAAATCCTGCACATTGATCCACTGAAATAATGGAGTGCTGCCTCTTTTTGGAATTCTATATATTATACATATAAATATTATATATATGACCCCTGGAAGAAGGCACTATGCCGAAACGCGCGCTGTGTTGGGTGGCACCACGGTCCTTCAGGTAAACACACACATATTATATATATATACATATCTACTATATAATTGTCTAAGGGGTACTTCCGTCTGTCTGTCCCGTATATGCATTGGTCGCGGTCTCCGTCACGGAAATCCAACTCGCTGATTGGTCGTTGCTGTTTTGCCGCGACCAATCAGCGAAGGCCACAGTCCGGCGCCAAAATGGTCGCTCCTTCCTTTCCGCAGCCAGTGCCCTGCCCTCTCCATTATCCCCTCCAGTCAACGCTCACACAAAGGTTAATGGCAGCGCTAACAGACCGCTTTATGCCGCAGTGTAACGCACTACATTAACGCTGCTATTAACCCTGTGTGACCAAATTTTTACTATTGATGCTGCCTATGCAGCATCAATAGTAGAAAGATCTAATGTTAAAAATAATAATAAAAAAAAAAAAATAAAAAAAAATCATTATATACTCACCTTCCGCCGCCTTTCCGGCTCCTCGCGACGCTCCGGTGACCGCTCCATGTAAGCGGCAGGTTCCGGTCGCAAGTATGGTTTGCGATAAGGACCTGCCATGACGTCACGGTCATGTGACCGCGACGTCATCACAGGTCCTGCGCCCATACCAACCCTTGGACCGGAAGCTACCGCATGCACAGCTCACAGGGCCAGGACTTCAACGGGCTTTCGGAGGGTGAGTATATGTTTATTTTTTATTTTAAGCCTGTATACTACGTGGCTCTGTGCTGTATACTCTGTCGCTGTGCAATATACTACGTGGCTGGGCAAGATACTACGTGGCTGGGCAATATACTACGTGACTGGGCAATATACTACGGTGGCTGGGCAATATACTACCAGACTGGGCAATATACTACGTAGCTAGGCAATATACTACGTGGCTGGGCAATATACTACGTGGCTGGGCAATACACTACGTGGCTGGGCAATACACTACGTGGCTGGGCAATACACTACGTGGCTGGGCAATACACTTCGTGGCTGGGCAATATACTACGTGGCTGGGCAATATACTACGTGGCTGGGCAATATACTACGTGGACACGCATATTCTAGAATACCCGATGCGTTAGAATCGGGCCACCATCTGATTATATATATATATATATATATATATATATATATATATATATATATATATATATATATATATATATATATATATATATATATATATATACTAGATTGTGGCCCGATTCTAACCCATCGGGTATTCTAGAATATGCATGTCCCCGTAGTATATGGACAATGATGATTCCAGAATTTGCGGCAGACTGTGCCCGTCGCTGATTGGTCGAGGCAAAAAAAAACGGAAAAACCCTTAGGCAATTATATATATAGATATAGATATATACAGTGGGGCAAAAAAGTATTTAGTCAGTCAGCAATAGTGCAAGTTCCACCACTTAAAAAGATGAGAGGCGTCTGTAATTTACATCATAGGTAGACCTCAACTATGGGAGACAAACTGCGAAAAAAAAATCCAGAAAATCACATTGTCTGTTTTTTTAACATTTTATTTGCATATTATGGTGGAAAATAAGTATTTGGTCAGAAACAAAATTTCATCTCAATACTTTGTAATATATCCTTTGTTGGCAATGACAGAGGTCAAACGTTTTCTGTAAGTCTTCACAAGGTTGCCACACACTGTTGTTGGTATCTTGGCCCATTCCTCCATGCAGATCTCCTCTAGAGCAGTGATGTTTTTGGCTTTTCGCTTGGCAACACGGACTTTCAACTCCCTCCAGAGGTTTTCTATAGGGTTGAGATCTGGAGACTGGCTAGGCCACTCCAGGACCTTGAAATGCTTCTTACGAAGCCACTCCTTCGTTGCCCTGGCGGTGTGCTTTGGATCATTGTCATGTTGAAAGACCCAGCCACGTTTCATCTTCAATGCCCTTGCTGATGGAAGGAGGTTTGCACTCAAAATCTCACGATACATGGCCCCATTCATTCTTTCATGTACCCGGATCAGTCGTCCTGGCCCCTTTGCAGAGAAACAGCCCCAAAGCATGATGTTTCCACCACCATGCTTTATAGTAGGTATGGTGTTTGATGGATGCAACTCAGTATTCTTTTTCCTCCAAACACGTCAAGTTGTGTTTCTACCAAACAGTTCCAGTTTGGTTTCATCAGACCATAGGACATTCTCCCAAAACTCCTCTGGATCATCCAAATGCTCTCTAGCAAACTTCAGACGGGCCCGGACATGTACTGGCTTAAGCAGTGGGACACGTCTGGCACTGCAGGATCTGAGTCCATGGTGGCGTAGTGTGTTACTTATGGTAGGCCTTGTTACATTGGTCCCAGCTCTCTGCAGTTCATTCACTAGGTCCCCCCGCGTGGTTCTGGGATTTTTGCTCACCGTTCTTGTGATCATTCTGACCCCACGGGGTGGGATTTTGCATGGAGCCCCAGATCGAGGGAGATTATCAGTGGTCTTGTATGTCTTCCATTTTCTAATTATTGCTCCCACTGTTGATTTCTTCACTCCAAGCTGGCTGGCTATTGCAGATTCATTCTTCCCAGCCTGGTGCAGGGCTACAATTTTGTTTCTGGTGTCCTTTGACAGCTCTTTGGTCTTCACCATAGTGGAGTTTGGAGTCAGACTGTTTGAGGGTGTGCACAGGTGTCTCTTTATACTGATAACAAGTTTAAACAGGTGCCATTACTACAGGTAATGAGTGGAGGAAAGAGGAGACTCTTAAAGAAGAAGTTACAGGTCTGTGAGAGCCAGAAATCTTGATTGTTTGTTTCTGACCAAATACTTATTTTCCACCATAATATGCAAATAAAATGTTAAAAAAACAGACAATGTGATTTTCTGGATTTTTTTTTCTCAGTTTGTCTCCCATAGTTGAGGTCTACCTATGATGTAAATTACAGACGCCTCTCATCTTTTTAAGTGGTGGAACTTGCACTATTGCTGACTGACTAAATACTTTTTTGCCGCACTGTATATATCTATATATATATCTATATATATATATAGATATATATATATATATATATATCTATATATATATATCTATATCTATATATAGATATATATATATATATATATATATATACATATATATATATATATATACACACACACGTACACACCTATACACCCACAAACATCAACTCTTCCACTAAACAATAAGAATTATTTATTGATATGTTTATAACAAAAAAAAAAAGGCTCTTTTCACCAAATAAAAAAACAGATTAATCCAATTAGGTATTTACCTCTGTTTGCCATGAATATTTCCAGGGCTGTATTTTGCAGAAGATAGCGTCGTGAAAACACAGCTCGAATCTCTGTGAAAAGCCATTTTCCATGAACTCCTTCTGTATAGCTGAGTATCTACCAAAAAAAAAATCAGTGTCACTTTTAAAGAGGAAGCCTCTTTTTCCCCATAAAACAAATCAATGGTACACATGAAAATAAGAGGTTTTGTAATATATCTTATCAGAGATGTCCGATTCCCTTTCCTCCAGGACCAATCAAGTCTCAAATGAATCCAGATTTCTCCATTACCAAGAAAAAGCAATCGGTGCTCATAAAAGTCTATGGAGACTTGTGGGAAGAGGGAGGAGATAGAGACAGATCGACATTCTGCTGCAAATTCACCTTAAACGACATTTACACTTTAAACTTGTCTAATAAAATTTTATTTTTCCAGATATAGGGCTCTAGACTCCCTTAACACACCTAACTTTTAAAATATTACAGTGCAAGTCTCTACCGCCACCTGTAGGGGGAGCTTCCTACATACTTCTTATATATTTAACTAGACAATTAAAGAGTACACTGTACATCCCTATAGAGGCGTCTGTCTGAAGTGAAGTAGGTTATTATGAGCTCTGTATCTGTACCTCCAGCCCTCTATAAAATTATATTATGACTCTAATCAGCACAGAATGTTGGACTTAAAGAGGGCTTCCTGAAATCTATTATCTATAGAATGGTCATTAATATGAAATCAGTAGGTGGAGAAGCCCGGTATCGGTACTGGATGCCTCCACCGATAGCTGATATCTGCTGCAGCCGTGACCATGTATGGAGCAGTATACAGCAGCCCGATATATGCTAAGAGACCACTGCCAAGTACTGCTCTTTATCCCCCATTCACTTGTCAGACCACCACCACTTTCATATCCGACTAATAAGGTCATCAACTGTGAAATCATAAACTCATTATAAAGTGATAAAAGATGGACATTCATTAAGTCCATGTGCATTTGAGTCACTAATCGCTGACATTAGCATAAAAAAATATTCAAGTAACTAGCCAACCAATTTAAATTCCGAATAATGGACATATACGCTAATATTTCGACAATCATCCCAATTTCACAATAGGTATAGAAGAAATACAGTGAAAATTCTATTTTTTATTTTTTATCAGTGCGATTGTAGTTATGTAGGAGCATATACAAACCAAGCCTTCCAATGCCTCGGAAAGCTTTTTATGAGTGCCTATGCTAGAACAATGGCAAAGAGTCTCTACTCAAGAAAAGACATTAAAACGAACCTTTCACCAGGTTTGGCCGATATAAGATATGGCCAATCACCTTTCAGGGCTTATATACAGCATTCTATAATGCTGGAGATAAGACCCAGATCTGACTTGAAAGATAAGAAAATAAGTAAAAAGAATTATGAATGGCACTGAGAAAAACCGCTCTTAGTACTCACTGATAAAGGATGAATGAGCTCAATCACGGACACATTCCAGAAACCTTCACCTTGCTGGAGGTGCTTCCTATGAAGAAGGTGCATACAGGGTCCAATAAAACAAGAAAAAAGCAGCAACACTCCACTTATTGGTGAAAAAACAACCTTAGTCCTTTATTGCATAATAAAGATCATGGACAAGGTATTACGGGTAAAACAAGTGCAGGTTATGCAGGCAAATGAAGCAGGACGACGGCCGTTTCACGCAATATGCGCTTCTACGCATCTGGACCTGTAGAAGCGCATATTGCGTGAAACGGCCGTCGTCCTGCTTCATTTGCCTGCATAACCTGCACTTGTTTTACCCGTAATACCTTGTCCATGATCTTTATTATGCAATAAAGGACTAAGGTTGTTTTAACACCAATAAGTGGAGTGTTGCTGCTTTTTTCTTGTTTTAGAAGAAAAATAAGTTTTATTATACTGACCTGGGGAGGCGGTCCGGTCCGATCGGTGTCGCAGGTCCGGGTCCTCCCATCTTCTTATGATCACTACCCTCCTGCTTGCTTCATGGCTCCCCGGCATGGCGCTCCCGCACAGGTGTATGTATCTGCCCTGTTGGAGGCAGAGGAAAGCACTGCAGTGTGCAGGCGCTGGGAAAGGTTCGAGAGGCCCAGAGCCTGCGCGCTGCAGTACGATGCTCTGCCCTCAACAGGGCAGATACATATGCCTGCGCGGGAGCAATGCCGGGGAGCCATAAAACAAGCAGGAGGGTGTTGCTCATAAGAAGATAGGAGGACCCGGACCTGCGACACCCATCGGACAGCACCGGACCGCCTCCCCAGGTGAGTATAATAAAAAACTTATTTTTCTTATCTTTCAGGTTGGATCTGGGGCTTATCTACAGCATTCTAGAATGCTGAATATAAGCCCTGAAAGGTGATGGCCGTATATTATATCGGCCATACCTGGTGACAGGTTCCTTTTAACAGCTATGTGAACCTTCATAACATGTTTCACTGTGCTAAAGAATAAAAAAAAAAAATGAAGCAACTACACAGGATTTTTTATTACTAAAGATATCCTAGTTCTTATGTACACAGCCTTTATGCAGAGCTAAGTGTTTCCATGGTTACAGACTACATGCAAACCCTGTGCAGTCTGATCCTGCGGTCACAATGCCCTAACTTTGCTCATCTATTTGGCAGGTAAGGCGTTCAAGCCATAATTGCATAGCCTCCAATGCAAATATGTAAGAACAGACAATACAGTAAATGTCAATTATAATATTACAAGACAAGTACATAGAAAAACAGCACACGTACTACAACACAGTGACCGCACAAGGGACGGCATCCTAATTTGTGTAGACCATAGGCTACTATTGATGTTCAGTTTGGTGGAAAGAACCAATCATATACTACCTCAAAATAAATGTTGATCCTATCAAAACAGATTATCTTGAAGAGTGGTCTCGCTCCATCATCGCAGTGAT
This sequence comes from Ranitomeya imitator, assembly GCF_032444005.1. Taxonomy (NCBI): domain Eukaryota; kingdom Metazoa; phylum Chordata; class Amphibia; order Anura; family Dendrobatidae; genus Ranitomeya; species Ranitomeya imitator. The sequence continues at coordinate 1,037,825,204 of NC_091282.1, forward strand.
CTAAAGCAGCACTTCAAAGCCCCCTGACTTCAATTAAAATTGGATTAGACGCAAGATTGTCTTATGAAGGACGGCACCTTAGAAAGTGGTCGTGGTTCCCATGACTGCCTATCGTCTGACATTATCAGCTGGGATAAACACAGCAATAAAGTCATGCACGGCTGATTTATATATGAGGATTCAGAGAAGCTCCGTCATCACGTACCAGTAGTTCATTTCCATGGAAGCTCTAATAGCTGGATAAATTGCAGTGCAGAAAATATTATTCAATGTGCAAGAAACCGTAACATTTCCTTGGGCATTGAGGCAATAGTGCAACCTGGGCCCTAGGTAGTTAGGGCACCCTGGCAGCCACCAAAATGACCATGTGGGCACTTCCACATCAAGAGACGAACTGTGACACACATCCTCTCTCTCTCTGCAACTGCCATGATCAGAGAAAAGCTAGATTCACAATCAACCCTTTTTGTGCAGTTATCATAACAATGAATAATGATTCTGATGCTACTGTGAAAACATTACAAACTTGTAAGAACTAAATGCTATGACTGTGCACTAGCGACGAGTCGTTATCCAAGCATATTCAGATGCTAACCGAGTGTCCAGCGTGCTCGAAAAATATGCTCGAGTCCTCGTGTCTGCATGTCTCGTGGAGTGACAGCCGTAACACATGCAGCGATTGCCTAACAGACGGTTGAACTTGCGGGGCGGGCGATTATAATGGTGCCCCCCTCCCATCAGCGTCACATTGACCCGTTCGGCACTGTAATGCTGCACATGCGCTGTAAACCCTGTCCACCCTCCTACGGGCAGTGTCTGCATTGATTTTTTGCGCAGGCGCAGTGAATCACTACACAGTAGCAGAGACTCATCTGAGCAGAAAATCAATACAGACACTGCCCACAGGAGGGCGGACAGGGTTCACGTAAACGCAAGCGTGCACAGCGCATGCGCAGGATTACAGCGCCGAACAGGTCAATGTGATGGTGATGGGAGGGGGGTACCATTATAATTAAGTCAGGAGGCAGTGATTTCTTCCAGCCATCACACGCCCCAAAGCCTGGAAGAAATCATTAGCATATAACTTTATCAATGAATTTCTCAAGATTTACACCACAGCTATGAAGCATACAGGCAAGACTGGTTTAACCATTCTACTACTTGTATGCCCCATAGTATGAGCTCAAAGTCAACAATGGGTGACAGATTCCATTTAACAGAAAGATCGAGATCTCTGGGAGTGTGGAGGAGAAGATTGCATTATATGCAGATGACATCTTACTGTTCCTGGCGGACCCGGATGAAGCCCTGAAGGGGGCTATCGAGATCGTTGGGAAATTTGGAGACTTATCGGGATTGAGGATAAACTGGGATAAATCGGTCCTCTTTGAGGTGGATGAGGTGGAGGAGAGTAGAAGTGAGCCATTGGGAGAGGGGCGGCTTAAGGTAGTATCCCTTTTCAAATACCTGGGAATATGGATCTCGATGCCAGTTACAGAGTTTTTATATAGGAATTTGACACCTCTCATGGGCGCTCTTAAAGCAAAAGTGGATGCGTGGAATAAATTACACTTATCGGTGGTAGGTAGGGTTAATCTCATTAAAATGGTTGTGATGCCCAAATTACTCTACGTCCTACATAATGCGCCAGTTTGGATTCCACGTGGGAAATTCCGGCAGATTAATGCTCTATTTAGAAGTCTGATATGGGGGAGGCGGTGCCCACGTATTCGCCTGGAGACGCTTCAGCGACCCAAGGAAGATGGAGGATTGGCTTTACCTAATCCTGAGTTATATTTTCTTGCAGCCCAGAGCCAACATTTGAAGGGCTGGGCGCGGGAGGCGTCTTCCAGTGCGGTACAGCACTTGATGGAGGGGATGACGGACCGACGACCGGTAGCGCAGTGTCTGGAGGATGGTTCCTTGGATGCATTGGGGAAATTATACCCAACTATGTTTTTGATATATAAATTATGGACCAGACTGCGACAGATTCGGGGGGTCACGGGGCTGACTAAATTTACACCGATATGGTTTAATAATAATTTGGTTGAGTTTGCGGCCCTTGGAGTGCTGGCGGAGTGGCAGGCCAAAGGAATCCACTTGGTGGCTCAGATAATTCAACAACAAGGATTAAAGTCCTTTTCGCAGCTGCAAGGGGAGTTTGGACTGAGACCGACTGGGGAATATCAATATGCTCAGATGAAACATGCTTTTAAAGCTCAGAACAAGGGTGGTGGTATTGAGATCCAGGAGGACATAGTTCTGGAATACGTGTGTGGGGAAGGGTCCACAAGGGGAGTCATTACCACCCTTTATAAGGACCTTCTACATGCACATCTGCTAGACTTCCCTTTAAAAGCGAGAGCGAAATGGGAAAGAGATTTAGGCCCAATGGAGGATGAAACCTGGGAGTCGGTGTTGGAGTGGGTTCCACGAGTGTCACTGAGTGAGCCGTACAGACTATCGCAGCTGTACATCTTACACAGAGTCTATAAATCACCGGAAGTGTTGCACAGAGCGGGGTTGCGTGCTGACTCCGAATGCCCGAGATGTGGGACTGAGAATGCAGGAATATACCACATGATGTGGACATGTCCAAGACTGGTTGCTTTCTGGTTGGTGGTAATGAGCCGTGTGGAAGGGGCGTATAAATGCAGAGTGCCGAGGGATCCGATAGTGTGTATACTGGGACATGTAGAGGAAATCAGAGTGGATAACACCTGGAAGATAGCAATAGCTAGGCTATTATATATGGCAAGGAAGGTAATAGCAAGGAACTGGATCAAAGAGGAACCGCCTACAAGGGGTGAATTCCTGAATTATGTTAAATATGGTCTCAATTTGGAAAAGGGGGTCTATAAAAGACGTGGGAAAATAGAAACATTTGACAAAATGTGGTCTCCGTGGCTCGAGCTGGGATGAGTAGTTATGGGAAATGGGAGGATGAGGGCCTCTGAAAGGAAGAGAGTGCTAGAGGAACAAGCGGACATAAGTGAGTCAAATGGCTCAAAGAACCATCAATACTGGTAACAAAAGTATAACTGGGTATGAGCTGTCAGGGGAGGGGGGGGTTGGGTTTTGTTGGGATTGTTGGGGGCTTGGAAAATGTTAAAATTTTGCAAAATACTGGAAAATGCATAAATTGTATTGTTCACATTTGCTTTCAATAAAAAACTATTTAAACTAAAAAAAGAAAGATCGAGATCTCACTCCTTAACAGAGAGTGGCTCCGAAGGGTTGAGGGATCCCGCTATGCATGCCAGGATCTAACAACGTGGAAGATCAGACCTGACTTTGGTAGAAAATCACACTCTTCCGGGGAACATTAACAGCAGCATTTATGCCACTAACTTACCGTATGTTTAATAAAATCATTATTCTTGGGCTACCCCTTATTATATTAGTTAAAAATTGCAGCCAGTGATTGGTGATAGCTACTTTTAATAACACAACACATTCGGAATAAAGACAAATGAGTTAATATCCAGAGATAGAGCATCAAATAATGGAATGGAACTGAAATAAAGAAATGTACGTTTATTAACTGTGTGAGATTAAAGTCAATACAATGAACAATGTAGAGCTGGGATGTTATTAGGCATGCAACGTGGACTGGTTGGTAGTTTGCAACATTTCATGTCTTCTCTCCCGATTACCGGAGGAGATAACGCTCCAGCAAATGATGTATCAGCTCATTTTATCTCATCACTGTGGGGCTGGGTGACAATGAAGTTCATATTTCACTAGATCCCATTGAAGACTGGGAAAATTACTTGACCTCTTGACCTGAAATTTCACATGAGGACAGAAATGCTTCTTCTGCAAGGCAATGCAATTTTTCAGGTGTCAACCTTTAGTCTGGCTTTAAAAATTAATTTCATTTATATTAACCAATGATATTGATATTTTCTTAGAACGCCATTTGATACATGAAGCAGAGAATGGCAAATTGATGTAGCCCTAGATGGGTAAAGCTATTTCTATGAAAGCTTATGTGGCAAGACAGATTTACAGCAAGCAGAATTCCTATTTCATTGCGTAATATTTGTCCGGGATGAAGGCACCTAGAAACTCAAGCACGTAAATATTTCAGATGGTCTTAACTTGCTATTTTGTCTGAAATCTTGATAAACTAAGATATTAATGGACTAAAAAAACGCATTAAGACAATAGAAACCCACAAATGGAAGATATTACAAGAACAGAGCGGAACATTATAGTGGGATATTAACATACAACATTGGGACACATGTAAGTGCTCTGCAAGATTCTAACATTAAGTGTACTATATTTGTAAAGAATCACTTTATATCCTAATTAGGTTACCAATTGCGATGTTGTATGTCATGGCTGATATAATGAATATTTAGTTAACTATAATGCAAATAGTCACTTTATATCCTTACTAGGTTACAAATTGCGCTGTTATACAGTACAGACCAAAAGTTTGGACACACCTCATTTAAAGATCTTTCTGTATTTTCATGACTATAAAAATTGTACATTCACACTGAAGGCACCAAAACTATGAATTAACACATGTGGTATTCTATACTTAACAAAAAAGTGTGAAACAACTGAAATTATGTCTTATATTCTAGGTTCTTGAAAGCTTTTGATGACTGCTTTGGACACTCTTGGCATTCTCTTGATGAGCTTCAAGAGGTAGTCACCGGGAATGATTTTCACTTCACAGGTGTGCCCTGTCATAGTCATGAAAATGCAGAAAAATCTTTAAATGAGGTGTGTCCAAACTTTTGGTCTGTACTGTACTTGGCTGGTATAAGTGTATATTTTGTGTCCGAGCAAATTAAAAAGCACTTCGTTTTTAGATATTTTTTATTTTAATTTAACCCCTTACCGGCATCGGACGTACTATACCGTCCGATGCCGGCTCCCCTGCTTTGATGCAGGGCTCCGCGGTGAGCCCGCACCAAAGCCGGGACATGTCAGCTGTTTTGAACAGCTGACATGTGCCCAGAATAGGCCCGGGCAGAATCGCGATCTGCCCGCACCTATTAACTAGTTAAATGCCGCTGTCAAACGCAGACAGCGGCATTTAACTACCGCTTCCGGCCGGGCGGCCGGAAATGACGTCATCGCCGACCCCCGTCACATGTCCGGGGGTCGGCGATGTGTCTCCATTGTAGCCATAGAGGTCCTTGAGACCTCTATGGTTACTGATTGCCCGTCGCTGTGAGCGCCACCCTGTGGTCGGTGGCAGAGCCGATCGTGCTGTGCCTGCTTCTAGCCTCCCATGGAGGCTATTGAAGCATGGCAAAAGTTAAAAAAAAAAGTTTAAAAAAATGTGAAAAAAATAAAAAAAACATAAAAGTTTAAATCACCCCCCTTTCGCCCCAATCAAAATAAATCAATAAAAAAAAATATCAAATCTACGCATATTTGGTATCGCCGCGCTCAGAATTGCCCGATCTATCAAATAAAAAAAAGTATTAACCTGATCGCTAAACAGCGTAGCGGGAAAAAAACTCGAAACGCCAGAATTACGTTTTTTTGGTCGCCGCGACATTGCATTAAAATGCAATAACGGGCGATCAAAAGAACGTATCTGCACCGAAATGCTATCATTAAAAACGTCATCTCGGCACGCAAAAAATAAGCCCTCAACCGACCCCAGATCACGAAAAATGGAGACGCTACGAGTATCGGAAAATGGCGCAATTTTTTTTTTTTTTTTTTTTTTAGCAAAGTTTGGAATTTTTTTTCACCACTTAGATAAAAAATAACCTAGTCATGTTTGGTGTCTATGAACTCGTAATGACCTGGAGAATCATAATGGCAGGTCAGTTTTAGCATTTAGTGAACCTAGCAAAAAAGCCAAACAAAAAACCAATGTGGGATTGCACTTTTTTTGCAATTTCACCGCACTTGGAATTTTTTTCCTATTTTCTAGTACACGACATGCTAAAACCAATGATGTCATTCAAAAGTACAACTCGTCCCGCAAAGAATAAGCCCTCACATGGCCAAATTGACGGAAAAATAAAAAAGTTATGGCTCTGGGAAGGAGGGGAGCGAAAAACGAACATGGAAAAACGAAAAATCCCCTGGTCATGAAGGGGTTAACTAATAAAGATTAATTGTGGTTTCATATTCTCTGGATGTTTTGGCTTTTCTTCATGCCTGCAGTTATGCTTTAGTGGGACACATGTGGCTACCATGTTTTGTACAGAGCACTAAATGAGAATTTTTAATTAATGTTCCACTTCAAATATGCTTTTCAGAGTTAAAGCTCAAAAACTATGATGGAAAGAATACCACATGGGTGGAAAGAATACATGTCCTGGCAGTTGGCAGCCCCCAACTGCATACTGTAGTCCCCACCTCCAAGTGTTCCCATTGCTGTCATGCAATTATAGCTTATTTCACAAGACCATTTCAACACACAACCAGATAAACAAGTGTACCTTGTGACAAAAGATTGTAACAAACATACGCGCTTGTTAAAAAAAAAAATGAAAAAGCCAAGATACAGCTTGCAGAATTGCATGAGCAAATTATAGTGTAGTAATAAGGCTAGGTTCACATTGCGTTAGTGGGTGTCCGCTAACGGAATCCGTTACATGGCGAAATTGGCGCAATTAACACTATGTAACGGATCCGTTAGCGCACCCATTGACTGCAATGTGCTAACGGATCGCTAACGCATCGCTAACGTATGCCTTTTTCGGCATGCGTCAGCGATGTGCCGTTAGTTTCAGACGGACCTTGAACGCTGCTTGCAGCGTTCAGGGTCCGCTCTTCGCTAGCGCAGATCGGGCATCTGCGCAAGCGGGATTGCCTAACGCAATCCCTTTTTGGATATTGCGTTAGCGCAATCCGTTAGCGTATCCGCTAAACGGATTGCACTAACGCAATGTGAACCTAGCCTTAGAGACAATTGCATATTTTCTATTAATTTACATTATGTAATAAAGATTTGTTCATCATTACATTTTGCAAAGAGTTGCTGATCTTACCTACAGTCCCACAAACTACGAACCCAAGGTGGTCAAAATCACATTACCATACCACAAATAGTCAGAGGATATAAGAAAGGTGGCTGGAAAACGCGCTGCCGGGGATGTATTGATTAAGATATCACCAAGGAATATTATGCAACTAACTTACCTGAGAAGGAGCTGGACCAGCTCTAAAACGCGTAGCATTAAATAAAAGTAAAGCTCCATGATATTCCTTGATCTCTTAATCCATACATCCCCGGTAGCGCTTTATCCAGCCACCTTTCTTCTATCCTCGGATTACATTTCTGGCTCTCTGGACAGGGTTCAGCAGGTGGAGCATCAGCCATCGTATTATACGCCCTACTTTGCTCAGTGTTGTACCAGCAGCTGCACAACTCATTCAGGTGAGCACTTTTACCACTGAGTTTTTTCTACTTGTCTGGTTTGAGGTGCACAAGGTGTGCTTTCCCCCTTCTTTTTCTTCCAGTAGGTTAAGTAGGTTATATGTTAAGAAGGTAGTCCATCATGGAGTAGCACCTTCACCACAGGGCTGAGTGTGACGGACACAATTATCCTCTGAGGAGTTCTACAACAGTCAGTGTTTGTACCGAGAAAGCGGATATACTCATGCATACATGCTAACTTATTCTATAAAGTAATATTTGGACTAAAATACTGGTAACATCTACAAACCCATAAATTATTTAACACTGAACGTCAATAAATAAAGCTCCTCCTGTTCCTACTGAAAAGTTTAGGAGAGTAAAGTGATTCCAGAAGGTTCCCACAAATTTGGAAATAAATCATCGGATACTTCTGTCCTTATAAACTACCTCTCACAGAGGGTGGTTATGACATGGCCTGGCTGGGTTTCCAAAATAAATACCATAAATCCCTCTACAGGAATCTTGTTTTTGCATTGTTAACATCCACAAAACATAACGCAAACATGAACCAAATCTCTTGGCCAAAACCTCACCATCGGTATAAACAGCAGCATTAGCGCGCTATGATAAAGAAAATTTGTTACGCACAAAATTCAAGTTCTTAGCACTTGAGAGTTTTCCCATGAAATACATCAACTATTCACAATGTGAAATGACTGGGGCCTAGAGAGGACACTGCTTGCACCCACATCTTTGGGTTCACCTCACCCATTGCTCTTCAATATGGTCCAGACTGAATAGATCTACATGGATTCTGATGACCACTGTTGCTCCATTCATGCACAAGGGAGGGATGGAGATAGTTGTACTTAACTATTTCCGTCAGTTACAAAACCAATGTATGGAGTGGCAGTGGACTTCTGTGACTATGCTACTTCATTTAAACCCCACTACACTGTGGAGAAATGGAAATTAGGACACACTTTCTTGTGATTAGCGGGAGACTCCACATTCACACATTTATCAACTAATCTTCCATTAGGTGATTCATGTATTTTGTTGAAATTCCCAATAAAAGCAATATTCAAAATTGTTACCTATTCACAATTAGTAATAAATGCATAATTGCAGGGATACCCACCAAAAACAAGGGTGTATTATCCTCCACCCATGAGGAATTTGAATGCAGTGGTGGTCACCTATTTGCCCTACTGTTACATTTCTGTACACTGTTGGTCTAGTGATAGTGGGGATCCCAGCGGTAGTACCCTCAGGCTTGATCACACACAGATTTTTTTTCTGCAATTTGTCCACAGGTTTATCAAGGGTAATTAATGTTGCACTTTACAGAACCAGCAAAGTGCATGACACTTCTGAAATCTCATGCACATGTTGCTTATTTTTTCCTTGCGGAGTTTAGCCAAAGCATCTTTTTACCAATTCTGTAGAATTTCAATTGTTTCAGTATTTTTGCAGCGTATTTCACCCATTCAAACACATGGTAAAAATGTGCGCGTTTTATACAGCATTTTACCAGCCAACAGTCTGGTTTTGGTGAAGAAGAATCTGCTGCAAATACTCAATGAGTGCACATACCCTAAGTGATGATACATTTACCACTTATTCAGCAAACATCTTTTGCGAAATAATAGTTGTTACAGGTGGTATTGAGAAGTAGAAACTTCTAGGAGTGAAAGCTACTTGGCAACTAAATAGCGAACGTCAGCTTAAAGTCTCATGAATTGGATTGTTATGGTGGCGAAATTCACGGGCCAGAAGTCCCCGTACATAGTGCCATTAGCAACCAATCTTGGATTAACCAAGTAAGGAAAAAAGAAAAAAAATCCATAGGCAGAAACCATCCCAACCTAAGCACACTATGTCATAGTCCATCATATTTAAGGAAGTGCGTACTTTTTTTAAAGATTTTTTTTTTTACTTTACAAACAAAATTAGGGAAAACAAAATTAAAATGTAAAGGATAATTACGGATTTTTTTTTTTATTAGATTTTTTATGCGCATTTGTTCAAAGCAATTGTATAAATAACAAAAGCCAGAATAAATTATATTTTGGATGCGGCATGAGAATAGTGGCATAATGCACCACCTCTAATTAGCCAAATACTTAGAGTTTTCAAGTCATTTGTACTTTAGCTATGAGTAAGAGTTCATATGGCATCCGAAACAAATAAATCATAGGAGTATTTTTATACATGCGCATAACGTAAAAATGTTTTTATTATGCAGTAATTAAAAAGTTATGTTTTCAACAAATTTACATGTGTTGTTGCTGGAGTCCCCGCACAGTTCATCTGGATCTCTTTAGCCGTCCCAACATGTAGATCACTGAAGACATTAATCTGAAAGTAGCTGAAAGAGATCTCTTGTCAATAAAATTTTTATATGAGAACAAGAGTTTGAGACATTGTCCATAGTCACCTAATATCCCCCAAATTTAAAAAAAATATATATCTGGCTGTGAAGAACCAAAATTCCAGGTTTCTTTAGATTTAGCCTGCATAAAAACTTGTAGCTTTACACTTTAGGTCAGGGGTGGGGAATCATTTTTCTACCAAGGGCCATTTGGATATTTCCACCATCCTTCGGGGGCTGGGCAAAAGGATCAACTTGAAAATTATTCTGCTATATTTGGTCAAACATTTAAATTAACTCGCCCATAATGTGATGCCTGGAGCTGCTTCTCTTTGGTAAGGCTGTGATGTTAGGCAGTATTGATGATGTTGCTACTCGCAACTGTTTTGCCAGGTTTACGATGGTCTGGAGCGCAGTCAACTCCGCGATAAGTTTTGTAAAGAAATTGTGGCATTGAGATGTGTTTCTAACACAGATGTATATTACACTACAAGGGCAGCTACGCAAAATGAGGCCACATGCCCGAGCAGTGAGGTGCCCAGCAATCTGCTTGGGGTTCTCCACGCCTGCTTTACAGCAAGAAATTAAAAAGCGTCAGTACTGCGTATGAACAAGACAGTCAGGAACTCCTGAACTCGATGGCACAAGGAGTGCGTGATATATTACATGGATGTGGAGCCAAATCACTGACTCCGACTCCACAGCACTGCCTCACATAAAGTGCAGCACAGATTCATCTCAACTAAAAGCAGAGATCCTTCGATCAGGAACAGAACAGACATTAATAGGGCATTTCAGAACTTCACAATTTATTATGGAAACATTAACAGCACATCCTGCCTTGTACTACTGTACCCAAATTTATTATATATTTTAGGAGTGGGATACGGTCTATTTTATACTAGCTCCAACTCCACCAAAATGGACACCGACTCCACAGCCCTAATATATTACATCACCTTACCATCACCTGAATCACATTGCCAAACCATTGTGTCTGGGAAGCAGCAGATCATGGAGCATTTGGAGAATGCTGCCAGGCAAAAAGGCACCACTGTGATAAAACATGTCTTCACTAATCATCGGGGGAATGTTGAGATCTTTACATGACTGTTAGACGTGAATAGAGAACTGCAGAAATGCAAAACCATCTCCATATATTCTGTCTGGATAAATTAGTTGCCTCACCAGGAATAACCACTATTTTAGAGATGAGGGGGTCCCCTAGGTGAGACATCCATGGGATCCTGCAGAAATTCTGGAAATGTCTAACTTTGGAGTATCCCTGTAAGCATACATAAGCAAACCCCTCACAATAAAGTTATCTAACGAGTTCTGATTTTAAACTCCACCATGATCCCTAAAATAAAGTCCTGCGAACACTGCTGCAACAAGAGTGTTCTCTAGAACCGTATGCTTGGCACATGCATTCTAACGTGCGAATTGCCAATACTAAGAAAAAAATATCCAACCTCTCATAAACGCGAGATAACAGACCTGGAAGCTCAAATGAATGTTGCACACTACAGTGTTCATTAGTTGTACCTCCTTATCTCAGATTCCACTTCATTTTACAGAGAATGCAATAATAAAACCCTCATCTATTATCCTCTTACTGATCTAGTCAAGTGGAAATGGTTAATAACACGCTACAAATTGAACTTCAATCAACTAATTTCCTTTTTTCTTTCTATAAGCAATCTGCATTAAAATATTACTAGGAAATATAATTTGTTTAGGCAAGCGGGTGCTATATTTATGGAGGCTATGGGCATTAAGTGTTTTGAGCCAGAGTATTAAATATATCCAATGTTTCCTTTATCTGTAGTGCTAAAACATGAGCTCATTTTATTACAGTGCAATAATACAAGGGGCTTATCTTGGTGAACACAGGGACATCAAGTCAGCCTAATAGTAGGCATTATACAAAAGGTCATTTATCTTGTTTTCAGATTTTTGGTAGCAATGGGTAGTTTATGAATTGGTACATTATTGTGGATGAAATTGCTGCCTATTTAAAAAAAGTTAATCTGTTTACAAGCCGTCTTATCTTTAAATGCCAGAGCTATTAGGGAACATGTCCATAACTGTCAAGGAAAGTGAATTAAGGGAAAGTAGGGAATATTACACAAATAAAAGCCATAATGATTTAAGACTTTTCTCAGTAAGTAGCCCGTTCCTGGATCATAAAATGACTTTACAATTGTACAGTTTTTAGAAAGTATGTAATAGAGCTGGTTTGCTTATTGGCTCCTGGTGGAGCTCATTCATCACGCCCGCTTGTTTACCAACCAAGTAATGTGTGTTTTCACTGCTCAGATGAAATCATACAATTTATTTTACAAAAGTAAATGTGCCAACCAATATGACCACAAAATTGCACTTCCTCCGACTGATGTACTCATGTGAATGCCTCAAACATCTGGGGACATGTAATGCATTGCCAAAATGTGTCATGCAAAATCACTCTCTTTGTTTTACCAGCATTCGTAGACACCTCTAATGTTTTATTTCCCTAATGCATAACATTGTATCCATGCTAAAATATATCAGCTAAAAGCCAAGTGTGGTATAAGGTTCAGAAACCAAAGGACTTGTAAAATGGATCAGCTCCAGAGGTCAGCAGTGGATGAACAGCATGAGGCAGACTGCCTTCCTTTCATGTCTTCTATCAGACATGTTGGCACCAATTTCCTGGGCTCTACTCCTACAGTTCTAACTTTTCTGAAGATATTGTGTTTTCCTGCATTAAATCCTTTGGCCAAGTCACTCTACCCTATATAGTACCAACAGGAAGGTGCAAATCTACTCAATTATTGCTTGATCAAAATTAAAAGATCACAGAAATTGATAGAAGAGAATGTATAGATTTTCACATAAATATAGCATAATATTTGCAAGCAACCTCAATCTTATAGAAAACCTGCCCTTTCCCTGACTTCCCAGCATGCACTGCGTATGCCACTGTTCAATACATTGCTTGATCAGAACTGATAGTCCACCTCTCTGCTTTGTTTCTATGCAGTTAGGCAAGAGCACAGGAGTGGGCAGACAAAAACATCCACCATCACCTCCTGTACTCCATCTTGACATCACTGCTACTCGTGATGGATTACACTTGACAACAGGCAGTTGGCAACAAGTTAAAAAAAAAAAGGGAAAAACCTAGAGGTAGACACCTTGTGTTTATTATTGTGTTGTTTTTTTAAGGAGTAGTAAGACAACAATTCTTCAAATAAAGATCAACTTGTATATATCATACGGTGTGGTATTAGTTGGTGATCGGTGGGGGATCGGGTCCAGAGACTCCCGCTGAGCAGTCAAACCACTGTTCTGAAATGGGCAGCTTCTGTATGGGCTCAATAGTAAGTCTATGGGTCTTGAAACTAAAGGTACCGTCACAACTTTGCAACGAGAACGACAACGATCCGTGACGTTGCAGCGTCCTGGATAGCGATCTCGTTGTGTTTGACACGCAGCAGCGATCTGGATCCCGCTGTGCCATCGCTGGTCGGAGCTAGAAGTCCAGAACTTTATTTCGTCGTCAGGTCAGCGTGTATCGTCATGTTTGACATCAAAAGCAACGATGCCAGCAACGTTTTACATGGAGCTAACAACCAGTGATAATGATAAGTGAGTCGCCGTTACGTCACTGGATCGCTCCTGCATCGTTCTGGAGTTGCTGTGTTTGATGTCTCTACAGCGACCTAAACAGCGACGCTCCGGCGATCGGCTCGTTGTCTATATCGCTGCAGCGTCGCTGAGTGTGACGGTACCTTAACTCCCAGAGCAGTGCACAGATCCAGAGAATACCACTGAGGCCTTACACGGCTCTGTGCGCGTAGCTCATTTGAAGAGGACCTTTCACTACTTATGGCATGTTATATTAACTATCATATGATAAAGGGGCTGAAAAGCTGTATAAAATGTAATTTTTTGATATTTTCTCAGCTTTGTAGAGATTTTAGCTTTAGCTAGATATGTCAATTTATACTTCAATCAAAGGTGCATTAACAGAGATTATTCTTTGTGATTGATCCTTTTTCTCCTGTACAACATTGCCCAATTATATGGAAGAATCATGCAGGGAAAAAAAGGAAACTCACCTAGAGAAGATCAAAGCTGGCCTTTTCAGTCTAACCTTATCACACTCAGATTGTCTCACGCTCTATGCTGTCATAATAAGTGCTGGGTGAGAATGAGCGCTGTGCCGTTATGTCATTTCATACAATGCTCTGCATCTATGCTAGGTACCAGCGAACAATGCAGTGATACCTGGGGCAAAACCAGAACATTGTATGTGAGAATCGATGCAGCTTTCATCTGCCGTTGCTGTCGTGTCAATTCATAATATAATGACAGCACCGGCAGAGGAAAGCTGCAGCGTGCAATCAGCATTTGTCACATACAATATTCTGGATCTATCCCAAATATTAGGGCACTATTCCCAATACTTGGGATCCAGAGTCTTTTATATATTGACATTACAGAGCAGCTCTCTTCCTCTTTTAACTGTAGGCATTGGGAGTGAGGAGATCTCAATGTAGACAGTTTAGCATGCCAAAAGTAGTGAAAGGTCTTTTTTTAAAGGGAATTAGTATCCAAGTTTTTGTTATGGAATTTGAGAGCAGCATGATGTAGGGAAAAAAAAAAAAAACAATTCCATAGTGATGTGTCTGCATGTTATTTTGATAGATTTTGGTCTGATTTTGGTCTGCATGTTATTTTGATAGAATCCTCAATTTTCACAGCAGCGTTCTGAATGCTGAGCACTGTATAGCTCATCCCATACCACTTATTAGCAGTTCTCTCTATAAACTATACATTGAAAGAAAGCTGATAATCAGTGGCGGCAGTGGGGTTACACACAGTTGACTAGGAGGCACGAGACACCAAATGTTCAAGTAAATATCTCCTGCTGAAAATACAGATTTTTACTGAAACAGCAAAACACAGCCTATTAAGTGACACAGTGTTGGAATTAGGCTCTCAACCATTACATTGTGTTGCTCCTTACATAGCAAAAATGTGTTGAAAGATTGACTTGGAGACCCGCCGACTAGAAGCACATGGTATCCACCAAGAGATACGCCCCCTGAGGAAGTGAATATGAAACGTACGTTGGGATGGAGGGAAGCACTGCCAGAACCCGAAGCAGCAAGTCGGATCCCTTTTGGACTCCTACAGGAATAAGTAAAAAATTCCTTCCCCTATTTCTTATTTACAAAGCATCCGTACCTTGCACTAGACACTTGGCCACTGGGCAGATACGATAATGACTTTAAAATTTATTAATAAAATATTGCAATATTTGTAATGAATATATTTGCATAAGTGGTTATATTTGTACTAGATGGTGGCCCGATTCTAATACATCGGGTATTTTAGAATATGCATGTCCACGTAGTATATTGCCCAGCGACGTAGTATATTGCCCAACCACGTAATATATTGCCCAGCTGGACATTTCAAAAGCTTTTGATACGGTGCCACACAAAAGGTTGATACATAAAATGAGAATAATGGGGAAAGGGGAAAATATGTGTAAGTGGATTGAGAGCTGGCTCAGGGATAGGAAACAAAGGGTGGTTATTAATGGAGCACACTCGGACTGGGTCGCGGTTAGCAGTGGGGTACCACAGGGGTCAGTATTGGGCCCTCTTCTTTTTAACATTTATTAATGACCTTGTAGGGGGCATTCAGAGCAGAATTTCAATATTTGCAGATGACACTAAACTCTGCAGGGTACTCAATAAAGAGGACAATTTTATATTACAGGATGATTTATGTAAACTAGAAGCTTGGGCTGATAAATGGCAAATGAGCTTTAATGGGGATAAATGTAAGGTCATGCACTTGGGTAGAAGTAATAAGATGTATAACTATGCGCTTAATTCTAAATCTCTGGGCAAAACCGTCAATGAAAAAGACCTGGGAGTATGGGTGGATGACAAACTCATGTTCAGTGGCCAGTGTCAGGCAGCTGCTACAAAGGCAAATAAAATAATGGGATGCATTAAAAGAGGCATAGATGCACATGAGGAGAACATAATTTTACCTCTATACAAGTCACTAGTTCGACCACACTTAGAATACTGTGCACAGTTCTGGTCTACGGTGTATAAGAAAGACATAGCTGAACTAGAGCGGGTGCAGAGAAGAGCGACCAAGGTGATTAGAGGACTGGGGGGTCTGCAATACCAAGATAGGTTATTACCCTTGGGGCTATTTAGTTTGGTAAAACGAAGACTAAGGGGTGATCTTATTTTAATGTATAAATATACGAGGGGACAGTACAAAGACATTTCTGATGATCTTTTTAATCAAAGACCTATGACAGGGACAAGGGGGCATCCTCTACGTCTGGAGGACAGAAGGTTTAGGCATAATAACAGACGCGGGTTCTTTACTGTAAGAGCAGTGAGACTATGGAACTCTCTGCCGTATGATGTTGTAATGAATGATTCATTACTTAAATTTAAGAGGGGATTGGATACCTTTCTTGAAAAGTATAATGTTGCAGGGTATATATACTAGATTCCTTGATAGGGCGTTGATCCAGGGAACTAGTCTGATTGCCGTATGTGGAGTCGGGAAGGAATTTTTTCCCCAAAGTGGAGCTTACTATTGGAGCTTACTATTTGCCACGTGGTTTTTTTTTTGCCTTCCTCTGGATCAACATGTTAGGGCATGTTAGGTTAGGCTATGGGTTGAACTAGAAGAACTTAAAGTCTTCCTTCAACCTTAATAATTATGTTACTATGTAGTATACTGCCCAGCGACATAGTATACTGCCCAGCGACATAGTACACTGCCCAGCCACATAGTACACTGCCCAGCCACATAGTACACTGCCCAGCCACATAGTACACTGCCCAGCCACATAGTACACTGCCCAGCCACATAGTACACTGCCCAGCCACATAGTACACTGCCCAGCCACATAGTACACTGCCCAGCCACATAGTACACTGCCCAGCCACATAGTACACTGCCCAGCCACATAGTACACTGCCCAGCCACATAGTACACTGCCCAGCCACATAGTACACTGCCCAGCCACATAGTACACTGCCCAGCCACATAGTACACTGCCCAGCCACATAGTACACTGCCCAGCCACATAGTACACTGCCCAGCCACATAGTACACTGCCCAGCCACATAGTACACTGCCCAGCCACATAGTACACTGCCCAGCCACATAGTACACTGCCCAGCCACATAGTACACTGCCCAGCCACATAGTACACTGCCCAGCCACATAGTACACTGCCCAGCCACATAGTACACTGCCCAGCCACATAGTACACTGCCCAGCCACATAGTACACTGCCCAGCCACATAGTACACTGCCCAGCCACATAGTACACTGCCCAGCCACATAGTACACTGCCCAGCCACATAGTACACTGCCCAGCCACATAGTACACTGCCCAGCCACATAGTACACTGCCCAGCCACATAGTACACTGCCCAGCCACATAGTACACTGCCCAGCCACATAGTACACTGCCCAGCCACATAGTACACTGCCCAGCCACATAGTACACTGCCCAGCCACATAGTACACTGCCCAGCCACATAGTACACTGCCCAGCCACATAGTACACTGCCCAGCCACATAGTACACTGCCCAGCCACATAGTACACTGCCCAGCCACATAGTACACTGCCCAGCCACATAGTACACTGCCCAGCCACATAGTACACTGCCCAGCCACATAGTACACTGCCCAGCCACATAGTACACTGCCCAGCCACATAGTACACTGCCCAGCCACATAGTACACTGCCCAGCCACATAGTACACTGCCCAGCCACATAGTACACTGCCCAGCCACATAGTACACTGCCCAGCCACATAGTACACTGCCCAGCCACATAGTACACTGCCCAGCCACATAGTACACTGCCCAGCCACATAGTACACTGCCCAGCCACATAGTACACTGCCCAGCCACATAGTACACTGCCCAGCCACATAGTACACTGCCCAGCCACATAGTACACTGCCCAGCCACATAGTACACTGCCCAGCCACATAGTACACTGCCCAGCCACATAGTACACTGCCCAGCCACATAGTACACTGCCCAGCCACATAGTACACTGCCCAGCCACATAGTACACTGCCCAGCCACATAGTACACTGCCCAGCCACATAGTACACTGCCCAGCCACATAGTACACTGCCCAGCCACATAGTACACTGCCCAGCCACATAGTACACTGCCCAGCCACATAGTACACTGCCCAGCCACATAGTACACTGCCCAGCCACATAGTACACTGCCCAGCCACATAGTACACTGCCCAGCCACATAGTACACTGCCCAGCCACATAGTACACTGCCCAGCCACATAGTACACTGCCCAGCCACATAGTACACTGCCCAGCCACATAGTACACTGCCCAGCCACATAGTATATTGCCCAGCCACATAGTATATTGCCCAGCCACATAGTATATTGCCCAGCCACATAGTATATTGCCCAGCCACATAGTATATTGCCCAGCCACATAGTATATTGCCCAGCCACATAGTATATTGCCCAGCCACATAGTATATTGCCCAGCCACATAGTATATTGCCCAGCCACATAGTATATTGCCCAGCCACATAGTATATTGCCCAGCCACATAGTATATTGCCCAGCCACATAGTATATTGCCCAGCCACATAGTATATTGCCCAGCCACATAGTATATTGCCCAGCCACATAGTATATTGCCCAGCCACATAGTATATTGCCCAGCCACATAGTATATTGCCAAGTCACGTAGTATATTGCCCAGTCACGTAGTATATCAGAAAAAATAAAAAAATAATTTGGTGCAAAGGTTTATGGGTACACACCAGTCCTTATTTTAAATAGAGAAAATGAGGAAGCAGTATGCCACTCCTTAAGAGCAAAAAAGGTGTTTTTAATGGCCCATTGGGCGACATTCGGCTGTGTGAAGAAGGCTCACACACAGAGCCGAACACGTTGCACAATGTGCCAAAAAAAAACCAAAACATTTTTTTTCCACTAAAGGAATAGTGTGCTGCTTCCTAATTTTTTTCCTTTCTCTCCCATATATTATATATACCCTGCTCAAAAAAATAATGGGAACACTTAAACAACAGAATATAACTCCAAGTAAATCAAACTTCTGTGACTGCCATTAGGTACCGAGATGAGATCCTCAGACCCCTTGTGAGACCATATGCTGGTGCGGTTGGCCCTGGGCTCCTCCTAATCAGGACAATGCCAGACCTCATGTGGCTGGAGTGTGGCAGCTTTTTGCAAGATAAAGGCATTGAAGCTATGGACTGGCCCGCCCGTTCACGAGACCTGAATCCGATTCAACACATCATGGACATCATGTCTCAGGAGATAACGGATGCTTTAGTCCAGGTCTGGGAGGAGATCCCTAAGGAGACTATCTGCCGCCTCATCAGGAGCATGCCCAGGCGTTGTAGGGAGGTCATACAGGCACGTGGAGGCCACACACACTACTGAGCATCATTTCCCTGTCTTGAGGCATTTTCACTGAAGTTGGATCAGCCTGTAACTTTATTTTCCACTTTGATTTTGAGCATCATTCCAACTCCACGCCTCCGCAGGATATTAGTTGTGATTTATGTTGATCATTTTTAGGTTTTATTGTTCTCAACACATTCCACTTTGTAATGAATAAAGATTAACTGGAATATTTCATACAGTGATATCTAGGGTGTGCAATTTTTTTTGAGCAGTGTATGTATAATATATATATATATATATATATATATATATATATATACACACATATACACACATACATATTTTATTTTATGTTTTTTTAATTTTTTTTAATTTGCCACCTTCTTAAAAGTACAGTAACCATTTCATTTCTTTTCCATCAATACAACTTCTATTTTTATTTTAAACTACATATGAAAACAAGGGATAAGCACTGTATGTACACATGAAACACACAGCACAGAAAAGATATGAAGTGATTCAGTCCATGCAGCTCTCCAGTCAAATTTCTGTCATCATTTATCAGCAAATGAGTTTATGAAATTAATGAGGCCTCAGACAAATGGGCTGTTTAATGAGAGCTCATATGAATGTGGCCCAAGTTCTGCTCCACTGATGATCACATCAACGTGACAGAAGAACAAAAAGGGCTATCCCCAAATCTCATACAAAAGCCACAACCAAAACATTTGTTCATGCAGACTGCGCTTTTGGACATTCGTTCTCTTGTTCAATTTAATTGGGGGGGTTAACAAATTAAATTGGAATTTCATAATAGGTATGATGAGAGGTCTCAGAAAACCATGTATGCTTTATAACAAATATATCATATGTGTGTATACATCGGAATTAAAATGCCTAAAATTACAACTTCTGAGAGTACAATAACAAATTGTATTGTGGTACCGTGTTAGCCAGAAAAATCGATGTGAATATTTTTCTGCCCAATGATGACAGAAGTATTCTAGGAGTGATACCTTTATTGGCTAACCACAAAATAATATGTTTGCAAGCTTTCAGAGCACAGTGGCTCCTTCTTCAGGGATGTAATCTTGCCTGAAGAAGGAGCCACTGTGCTCTGAAAGCTTGCAAACATATTTTCTGGTTAGCCAATAAAGTTATCACTCCTAGAATACTTCTGTCATCATTGGGCAGAAAAATATTCACATCAGCTTCTGAGAGGAAATTGCAATCCATGGTGGCATTTACCTACAGTGGGGCAAAAAAGTATTTAGTCTGTCAGCAATAGTGCAAGTTCCACCACTTAAAAAGATGAGAGGCGTCTGTAATTTACATCATAGGTAGACCTCAACTATGGGAGACAAACTGAGAAAAAAAAATCCAGAAAATCACATTGTCTGTTTTTTTAACAATTTATTTGCATATTATGGTGGAAAATAAGTATTTGGTCAGAAACAAACAATCAAGATTTCTGGCTCTCACAATCCTGTAACTTCTTCTTTAAGAGTCTCCTCTTTCCTCCACTCATTACCTGTAGTAATGGCACCTGTTTAAACTTGTTATCAGTATAAAAAGACACCTGTGCACACCCTCAAACAGTCTGACTCCAAACTCCACTATGGTGAAGACCAAAGAGCTGTCAAAGGACACCAGAAACAAAATTGTAGCCCTGCACCAGGCTGGGAAGACTGAATCTGCAATAGCCAACCAGCTTGGAGTGAAGAAATCAACAGTGGGAGCAATAATTAGAAAATGGAAGACATACAAGACCACTGATAATCTCCCTCGATCTGGGGCTCCACGCAAAATCCCACCCCGTGGGGTCAGAATGATCACAAGAACGGTGAGCAAAAATCCCAGAACCACGCGGGGGGACCTAGTGAATGAACTGCAGAGAGCTGGGACCAATGTAACAAGGCCTACCATAAGTAACACACTACGCCACCATGGACTCAGATCCTGCAGTGCCAGACGTGTCCCACTGCTTAAGCCAGTACATGTCCGGGCCCGTCTGAAGTTTGCTAGAGAGCATTTGGATGATCCAGAGGAGTTTTGGGAGAATGTCCTATGGTCTGATGAAACCAAACTGGAACTGTTTGGTAGAAACACAACTTGTCGTGTTTGGAGGAAAAAGAATACTGAGTTGCATCCATCAAACACCATATCTACTGTAAAGCATGGTGGTGGAAACATCATGCTTTGGGGCTGTTTCTCTGCAAAGGGGCCAGGACGACTGATCCGGGTACATAAAAGAATGAATGGGGCCATGTATTGTGAGATTTTGAGTGCAAACCTCCTTCCATCAGCAAGGGCATTGAAGATGAAACGTGGCTGGGTCTTTCAACATGACAATGATCCAAAGCACACCGCCAGGGCAACGAAGGAGTGGCTTCGTAAGAAGCATTTCAAGGTCCTGGAGTGGCCTAGCCAGTCTCCAGATCTCAACCCTATAGAAAACCTTTGGAGGGAGTTGAAAGTCCGTGTTGCCAAGCGAAAAGCCAAAAACATCACTGCTCTAGAGGAGATCTGCATGGAGGAATGGGCCAACATACCAACAACAGTGTGTGGCAACCTTGTGAAGACTTACAGAAAACGTTTGACCTCTGTCATTGCCAACAAAGGATATATTACAAAGTATTGAGATGAAATTTTGTTTCTGACCAAATACTTATTTTCCACCATAATATGCAAATAAAATGTTAAAAAAAACAGAATGTGATTTTCTGGATTTTTTTTTCTCAGTTTGTCTCCCATAGTTGAGGTCTACCTATGATGTAAATTACAGACGCCTCTCATCTTTTTAAGTGGTGGAACTTGCACTATTGCTGACTGACTAAATACTTTTTTGCCCCACTGTATGTAGAGCGAATACCTTACTTTAAAGGTGCGATATTTGGGAGCGTATTAAAACGGATCTGTCATCTGAATGGGCTGCCCTATTTAAAGGGGAGGATCTAAAATGCGCAAGATGGGACAAGTCTGTTTTATTGTGTCTTTTGGAATAATGGTAGAATGATGTGGTCAGGATATTGGATGGCTAAGATAGTTTATAAAGGACTACGGTGAACTGATGGTGGTCACTGGTCACAAAAGCCATCACCCTCCTCCATCTGATTAAGAAGCAGGATTCAGTGAGTTATAATTACGGTACTTATATATATGATCCTAACAAGAGCACACACCCCAGAGGCAGACAGGACTGGAACTGTGACACCTATGAAGGAAGGAGGTCCAAATCTGATCGAACTAGTGAAAAGCTCGCACTCTGACTGATCTGCTCAGAAAGAGACTATACAAAGGTGAAATCAGACAAGGGATGGGAATGAGGATCAGAATGCAATTAGACCTTTCTGTTACACGGCTTGAGACCGAGAATAACCATTTTTTGTGTTTATTTAATCAACTAGATGGTGGCCCGATTCTAACGCATCGGGTGTTCTAGAATATGTATGTAGTTTATTTATGAAGATTTCAGAATGCAATGAAAACATAGCCTTCCCCGCTCCTCGCGATGCTCTGGTCCCAAGAATGCATTGCAGCAATGACCCGTGATGACGTAGCGGTCTCGCGAGACTGCTACATCATCACGGGTTATTGCTGCAAGGCATTACTGGGACCGGAGTGTTGCGAGGAGCATCGCTAAAGGCCTGGGCTGGAACCGGGGGCCGCAGGAAGGTGAGTATATAACTATTTTTATTTTAATTCTTTTTTAACAGCGATATGGTGCCCACATTGCTATACATTACGTGGGCTGTGTTATATACTACGTGGGCTGTGTTATATACTACGTGGACTGTGTTATATACTATGTGGGCTGTGTTATATACTACGTGGCTGTTATACACTGCGCGGACTGTGCTATATACTATGTGGCTGTGCTATATACTATGTGGCTGTGCTATATACTATGTGGCTGTGCTCTATACTACGTGGCTGTGCTATATGCTACGTGGCTGTGTTATATGCTACATGGCTGTGCTATATACTCCGTGGCTGTGCTATATACTCCGTGGCTGTGCAATATACTATGTGGCTGTGCTATATACTATGTGGCTGTGCTATATACTATGTGGCTGTTATATACTGCGTGGGCTGTGCTATATACTACGTGGCTGTGCTATATACTACATGGG
This sequence comes from Ranitomeya imitator, assembly GCF_032444005.1. Classification (NCBI taxonomy): domain Eukaryota; kingdom Metazoa; phylum Chordata; class Amphibia; order Anura; family Dendrobatidae; genus Ranitomeya; species Ranitomeya imitator. The sequence continues at coordinate 1,037,848,535 of NC_091282.1, forward strand.
CTGTGTTATGTGCTACGTCAACTATGAGACTCTTTCGTCCGACCGACCGCGAACAATCAGCAACAGGCGCAGTCTGGGCGCGAATTGCCACAAGATTTGAACCACGCTTCGCTAATTTGTCGCGCCCGGCCGGCATAGGCAGCATCAATAGTAAAAAGTTGGTCACACTTACAGGGGTTAATGGCAGCATTAACGGACAGCGTTACACCGCAGTGTAACACAGTCCATTTAACGGACTGCTAAAACGCTATGTGGGCACTGACTGGAGAGTGGAGGGGGAACTGACCGGAGGGGAGTAGGGAGGGGCCAATTCACGGCCGGACTGTGCCTGTCACTGATTGGCCGCAACCAATCAGCAACGCGGTATTTCCGCGACAGACAGACGGAAGTGGACCTTAGATAATTACATGTATAGATAGTACACACGAACATAAGAAACTTTGTAATATTTCAGAGAAATCTGCTTCTTTCCCTACTGAACTGATCAGTCATTTCCAAAATTCTGAATGCTCAGGGTAAAATCTGTCTTCAGTGAACACAGAAGGTTACATTACTGAGATAAAAGATGACTAGGGTTGAGCGACTTTTCATTTTTTCAGGTTGAGTCGGGTTTCACATGACATCCAGCAGGGGGCGCATCACCGCGAATGTAGGTAACTATAGGTCATTGACCTACATTACATTCATTCGCTGGGGTTAACAGCCACGAGCACAGCTGCATTATAGCAGAGCTCCTGGCTGTAAAATATTTTAACCCCTTCAGATGGATTTACAGCGTGGGACGTTACAGATCAACGGAAGGTATGTATATTGTTGGTTTATTATTTTTAATTTGTTACAGAACGAGGGTCTTCAGGTGGATTGAGCGATGAAATAAAATATTAAAACAACTTGTGTGTTTATTTCATTAAAATACTTTTTAATAATGTGTGTTTTTTTTAACCCTTTCATACAATTGGATTAATAATGGATAGGTGTCAGAATTGACGCCTCTCCATTATTAATCTGGCTTAATGTCACCTTACAATAGCAAGGTGGCATTAACCCTTCATTACCCCATATCCCACCGCTACACGGGAATGGGAAGAGAGTGGCCAAGTGCCAGAATAGGCGCATCTTACAGATGTGCCTTTTTTGGGGTGGCTGGGGGCAGATGTTTATAGCCGGGGGGGGGGGGGGGGCAAAAACCGTGGACCCTCTCCAGGCTATTAATATCTGCCCTCAGTCACTGGCTTTACTACTCTGGTGGAGAAAATTGCGCGGGAGCCCACGCCAATTTTTTCCGCAATTTAACCCTTAAATTTAATAGCTAGAGCGCCGAAATTTTGCACATACACACTACTAACATGGGGATATGAGATGGTTTACTGTATGTAAACCATATCTCATATCATGTTGGGTTTAGGCAGGAGAAATGAAAAGCCGGCAATTGAATTACCGGCTTTTCTGATATATCGCGCTGAAGTAAATTATTATTATTATTATTTATTTATATAGCACCATTAATTCCGTGGTGCTGTACATGAGAAAGGGGTTACATACAGGGTTATAGGTATCGTTAACAGTATACAAATTTACGATGACAGACTGGTAGAGAGGAGAGGACCCTGTCCTTGCGGACTTACATTCTACGGTAAATAAATATATATATATATATATATATATATATATATATATATATATATATATATATATATATATATATATATATATATAAAACGAAACCCGACTTTGGAGTACAGATCGCCGACCCGATCCCAGAGTGGGATCGGGTCAGGTTTCACGAAACCCGACTTTGCTAAAAGTCGGCGACTTTTGAAAAGTGCTGATCTGTTTCGCTCAACCCTAGAGATGACTGATGGTGCTGATAAGATTCTATGTAGAAGGGAGAAAAAATGAGTTATGAGCTAGAGGCAGAAGGGAGGAGAGGCGAGGGAAGGAAAAGGGAAGGGAATAGAGGGAAGGGGTTCTGCCTCTAGCTCCTATCTCCCCTCTACATACAATCATATCAGTAGCAAATGCAATCTCCTATCTCAGTAACCTAACATTCTGTCGGATCTGAATACCAATTTTACCCCTGAATTGAGAATTTTAAAAAAGAATGATACATTGGTACAATATATTACAACGTTTCTTATCTTCATGTGTACTATAGATTTATGAAGTAAAAATTGAAACGGCTGTTACACTTTATACCATGTGAAGGAGGGGAGCTATTGCTATGGGGACTACCTTCCTTTATGTATGGTCACTAAATCCTGGACAACCTCCGTAAAGGATTGTCCAGAGCACTATTACTTGTCATGAATTTATAACTTTCCTTTATCCTCCCCATGATGCATTATGTGTTAAAGAGACAAGAGATCATTAGACTAAAGGAGCAGAAGAAAATTGTTCCTTATAAAGGTTATGATGACACAGTAATGTATAATGAAGGTTAACTGATAGTAGAGCATTTTCCGGCAATCTGATCTTTGCAAGGATAGAAGCTCAAATGTTGCACACAATAGGGAGGCATCCCTTTGTAAGCAGGCTCACAGCTTAGCTTTACTTGAAAAAGTAACTTTTCTCAATGTTATGAGTTATTCATCTGTGACAATTTCTGGAGTCCCAATAAAGGCTCCGCTTTTTTTTTTATTATTGGTGGAGCCTCATTGTTTTGTTTTCTCTGGCAAAGTCCTTTTAGGACATTAAGCTTGCATTTACCATAATACGGATTAAGCTCTTTTTGTCCTATTGCAGTGTTTGTTAGCAGGTTAGTCTTTTTACATTCTTCACAGCCTGCCTGCAGATTACCCTTTAGGCCTCACAAAATACTTCTGTGGATTTACGAAAATGCCAGCATGGTCTTGGGGTTAATTGGAAGAAAAGTGAAGCCTTTATCATTGACTCATTAAACATTTAGCCCACTATATGCTGAGCGTAGAAGAAGGAAAAAAGTTCAGAACAATAATAAGCAAAATAGTTGGAAATAATAAGCAGTCCTTTTACAGAATAAGCACACTTCAACTGTGAGAAAGTAAGATTTACTTAGGTAAGGAACACTTCAGCAACCTCACTTGAGGATGACTTGCCCCGGGTGTAACTCTACAGGGGGGAGATAACAAAAACACGCCTGACATCACTCCATAGAAAACTTCTACAAACTCTCTTCACTTTGTAATTAAACTTGAAATTTTGAATTACATTTATTGCACTAATCAGTCACGTCCGTTGATACAAAACAAAGTTAAAATTAAAGAACTGTAAATGTTACTAAAAATATAAAAGCTGGCTAAGAATAGTCATACTAAATCATCAGTATCTCCTACAAAGTAACGCTGGATAGGCTTTCACTAAGATAGAGGTAAGCAATGAATCACTGTGAATCCAACCGATAGGACCCCAAACGATCATGCCTCGTTCTCAGGATCCTTTGGGGTCCTAGTGGTTGGATTCACAACGATTATGGGATAACATTTATTTGTGAATAACCCTTTGATTTTAGATACCATCTTATATGGCCTAATCTAAAATAGATTTTACATTGCTTAACTTTACCTTTATCTTTGTGAAAACCTATACAGTGGATACTGCTGATTTAGTGACAGTATTCTTAATTCAGACAGCTTTTTCATTTTTAATAACATTTGTTTTAATTTTGTGGGGCCTTTTTACGGTGTACAATAAGTTAAATTCAATATTTCAAGAGGCCCAATCTCAGAATCCCTGGTCCCAGGGGTCGGGTCAGACCGCAGCGATTGGACAGTTTATCCCCTATTCTATTTCTGCATTTGCCACAAATCGTTATTTACTCAAATATGCGCAGCATACCATTGGCATGGCCAAGAAACTCAGTGCACCTTCCCAATAACATTTATCTCCACCTTCTTCCTTCATTGTCCTGGAATTACAGAAGTTGGAGCATGCAGAGGAAGCTGGAATATACACTGCTCAAAAAAATAAAGGGAATACTAAAATCTAACATCCTAGATATCACTGAATGAAATATTCCAGTGGTAAATCTTTACTCATTACATAGTGGAATGTGTTGAGAACAATAAAACCTAAAAATGATCAACATAAATCACAACTTATATCCCACGGAGGTCTGGAGTTGGAATGATGCTCAAAATCAAAGTGGAAAATGAAGTTACAGGCTGATCCAACTTCAGTGGAAATGCCTCAAGACAAGGAAATGATGCTCAGTAGTGTGTGTGGCCTCCACGTGCCTGTATGACCTCCCTACAGCACCTGGGAATGCTCCTGATGAGGCGGCGGAAGGTCTCCTGAGGGATCTCCTCCCAGACCAGGATTAAAGCATTCGCCAACTGCTGGACAGTCTGTGGTGCAACGCGACGTTGGTGGATGGTGCGAGACATGATGTCCCAGATGTGTTCAATTGGATTCAGGTCTGGGGAACGGGCAGGCCAGTCCATAGCTTCAATGCCTTCATCTTGCAGGAACTGCTGACACACTCCAGCCACATGAGGTCTGGCATTGTCCTGCATTAGGAGGAACCTAGGGCCAACCGCACCAGCATAAGGTCTCACAAGGGGTCTGAGGATCTCACCTCGGCACCTAATGGCAGTCAGGCTACCTCTGGCGAGCACATGGAGAGCTTTGCGGCCCTCCAAAGAAATGCCACCCCACACCATTACTGACCCACTGCCAAACCAGTCATGCTGAAGGATGTTGCAGACAGCAGATCGCTCTCCACGGCGTCTCCAGACTCTGTCACGTCTGTCACATGTGTTCAGTGTGAACCTACTTTCATCTGAAGAGCACAGGGCACCAGTGGCAAATTTGCCAATCCTGGTGGTCTGTGGCAAATGCCAAGCGTCCTGCACGGTGTTGGGCTATGTGCACAAATCCCATCTGTGGACGTCGGGCACTCAGACCATCTTCATGGAGTTGGTTTCTAACCGAATACAAAATAGATACAAATAGGTCTAGCTAATAGTGGCACTTCCACATAGAAAGCTATACCTATAAACACATAGGAATCTTTATTGAACCTGCTGGAGGTCATTTTGCAGGGCTCTGGCAGTGCTCCTCCTGTTCCTCCTTGCACAAAAGTTGAGGTAGCGGTCCTGCTGCTGTGTTGTCGCCCTCCTACAGCCCCCTGCACATCTCCTGGTGTACTGGCCTGTCTCCTGGTAGCGCCTCCAGCCTCTGGACAGTACGCTGACAGACACCTCAAACCTTCTTGCCACAGCTCGCATTGATGTGCCATCCCTGAGCTGCACTTCCTGAGCCACTTGTGTGGGTTGTAGAGTCCGTCCCATTCTACCATGAGTGTGAAAGCACAACCAAAATTCAAAAGTGACCAAAACATCAGCCAGAAAGCACTGGTACTGCAATGTGGTCTGTGGTCCCCACCTGCAGAACCACTCATTTATTGAGTGTGTCTTGATAATTGCCAATAATTTTCATCTGTTTGTCTATTCTATTTGCCCAACAGCATGTGAAATTGATTGTCAAACAGTATTGCTTCCTAAGTGGACAGTTTTATTTCACAGAAGTTTGATTAACTTGGAGTTATATTCTGTTGTTTAAGTGTTCCCTTTATTTTTGAGCAGTGCATTTCTTCCCTATCCAAAAGGCTTTTGCTTCCTAAATGCATCCTGAGCACAGATTTACTAATTTTTATAGACTGCACTTTGTATATCTCAGACAGATATGCATTTTCTCACAGAAATCACAATTTTGACATCCATGTGAAAGGAAAATACAAGCAGATGCCCGGTGAAAGCTCAGGCACTGGGCCCTAGCTGCCCGTTATTCCTCTTCAACTGTATCAGCATTCTGGATGCCAATACAGCTGAAAGTAATGATCAAAGAAAGACCTTCTGATGACGCTCCCTCCGCCATCATTCTTCCTTGGTGTCTGTCTCATCACTACATGGCACCCTCTGTGCTGAGATACCCGGCAATTTGGAGCGCTCGCTGCAGATACCGCAGCAGTGGGAGGAACAAGAAGTGAGTATTGTATTTTTTTTTAAATTGTGGTGGCCATAATACTGTATGGAGGTCTATGGGAAGTGCATTATGTATTGAGGACTCTGTTGGGTACATTATACTATATGGAGGACTATGGGCTTATACTGTATGGAGGAATATGAGAGTGCATTATACTATTTGGAAGACTATGAGGGTGCAGTATACTGTATGGAGGTCTATGGGAAATGCATTATACTATATGGAGGACTATGGGACGTGCATTATACTATAAGGAGGATTATTAGGTGCAGTATACTATATAGAGGGATATGGGGCCTATTATACTACATAGAGAGCTATGTTGCTGCTATTCTAATATATGGATATATGGAGGTCTATGTAAGGACCATTATGATATTTGGAGGGCTATGTGAGGGTCATGATAATATTTGAAGGGTTATGTGTGTGCCATTATAATATTTGGATGCCTATGTGGGAGCCTTTATACTTTATGGAGGGCCAGTATATTATATGCAATTAATTATACAGTGAGAAGGTTTGTGTGGAGCTACATGGTATGTAGGCCCATTATAATGCATGGAAGGCTATGTGGGGTTAACAGCTGGGGATCATACTGTGTTGGGTTCAACATGGTGGGTTACAGTAGGGTCATCATATTGTGCGTGTTTCTATAACACTAATTATATTTAATGATGTAGACTGTTATTGATTTATACTTGGTTCTTACCCCTATCTCTTGCTTGGTTTGTGGTCTTATTTTGTAAACAATTCTTTGGTATATGTAATAAAATTTTGCATTTTGTTAAAAAACTCCTTACCTCATTTTGTTATTATACAATCGGGGTATTGGCGTGATATGGTATGTAGGCCCATTATAATGCATGGAAGGCTATGTGGGGTTAACAGATGAGGGGTCATACTGTGTTGGGGTCAACAAGGTGGGTTACAGTAGGGTCATTATATTGTGCGTGTGGAGGGTACTGTGGAGGAATTCACTGTGGGGGTATCGTACGGTGTTTGTGTGGCACTTTCATTGGCATATTTTATGGATGCAATGAAAGGATAATCTAGGGTTTCAGTAGGAGAAAAATTTAGTTTGTAAAGGCTGCAAAGTTGTGAGATATACTCTTCTCTGACCCCACCAAATATATATATATTTTTTTTTTGGGGGGAGGGGGGGGGGTGAGGGCAAATAGAACTTCTATATGGGGCCCCCTGATTTCTATGTACGCCCATGACTACCAGCATTAAAGTTAGATGAGTGTCAAGCAAGTGTATAGGCCCAGTACAGAGCAACTATGTACATTGATTGGTTGCCCCTAAAGTAGATAAGATCTAAAATGTGGGGGTGCTGCCTGTAAGAGATTCACCGATCTGACATTTGTTGAGCCATTTAAAAACAAAAAAACAAAAAAAAAACTACAGGGGATTTGATATGTTAGTACCAGATAGGCCTTTTAAACCCATATTGCAGCTTTACTCTTGCGCTAGTTTACAATCTCAACTACCCAAAAAACAACGTAAAAATAAAAAAAGCACATTTCTGGGTAATATTTTACGGTTTGTGCTTCAATCTTTTAGATGCAAGAGAAAGCAACATCAGAGGCAGGCAATAGATAGAACTAAATAGAAACTTTCCTCGTATTTAGAACATGTAGCACAGTTCAAGCTGTACGGTTGGGAAACCTTAGTACCATGTCCTGTAAAAAAAAATCTTTGTTGAAGCGCTTTCACTGCACATTTCTGATGTAATCTTTATTTCAGGCATGGAACAATTAGAGCACACTGCACACTAAGTTCTGCTTGGGCTGGGTGGTATTTTTGAAGTATTCCACCACCCAACAGTCAAGTGAAGAAAATTGAAAAGACATCCAGAGCTCAGCAACAAAACAGTTAAAGACTCAGAATTATTGTTCTCCTGGCTATGAAGGTCTGCTACATTGTGGCCAGCGCAAACATCAGACGAGTTAAGATTACTGCCTATTATCTCAATAATTCTCTTCGCTTTCCCCAGTATAGCCTTTTGCTATCAACATACACTACTTAAAAAGCTTTTCTTCTGCTAAGGAGTAAACTTCTTCTAATCCATCTATTATTGAGCTCTTAATTGGATTGGAAGCAGGGTGGTGTATAAAATAGCCTCCTTTCACTCCTTTCCAGACTTAAGGTGAACTCTCCTGCAATCATGAATGAGCCTTTTTACACAAACTGCTTGGAATCTTTTGTTAAGGAAAAGAAAAAAATATTAAGCTGTTAAATGTTAAAAAAAAGCAGTAGGGTAGGAGAAAAACGCCTGGACAGCAATATATTCCCGAATGAGTCATGGTATTCAGGCTAGATAGAGCAAGAATAAAAGTCTAGGCCTTCTAGGCTGGCACCACAAGGAGGACACTATTTAGTCTCCATTCCATATAGCTATTTTGTTTGGTAAAGTGTAGAGCCTTACATTAGCAGCCTTATTTTTATTGACTTTGCTTTTTCTTATAAAAGTACAAAAAAAAAAAGGATGGGGACTATATAAAACGCTTTGGAAAAGGGAAGAATTCCCAAACTACTATAACCCGCCAAGTCCAAGTAAAAAAGTCCCTGCAAGGGTCAAGGACCAGAAGGCTATACAGATCTGACAAAAGTCAGAAGGGATATCCAAAGGGGTCATACACCTGAAAAAATGCACTAGATGCCTACTACAATTACAAATGCTGATCACATGTCCAAAAGTGTCATTACAACCTGGCAAAAAAAAAAAAAACTAATTGCTGACCTCAGTAAAGCAAAAGTGCACACAATGTATTTTTCAGGCGGAGAACCCAAAAGTCTTTCAAAAAGGCAGCTCTTCAGGAAACGCTACTGTGCGTTTTCAAAATTTTTGATGCCTAGCAATTTTTTGGAGCATTTTACTAGTAGTAACATACATAGTAACATAGTTAGTAAGGCCGAAAAAAGACATTTGTCCATCCAGTTCAGCCTATATTCCATCATAATAAATCCCCAGATCTACGTCCTTCTACAGAACCTAATTGTATGATACAATATTGTTCTGCTCCAGGAAGACATCCAGGCCTCTCTTGAACCCCTCGACTGAGTTCGCCATCACCACCTCCTCAGGCAAGCAATTCCAGATTCTCACTGCCCTAACAGTAAAGAATCCTCTTCTATGTTGGTGGAAAAACCTTCTCTCCTCCAGACGCAAAGAATGCCCCCTTGTGCCCGTCACCTTCCTTGGTATAAACAGAATGTAGTAGTTTTTGGTGTTTTTATGTACTGGCCTTTTCTGGACTCTTTTTTTTTTAATTACCCATTCAACAATGTAGAAAGTGTTTTTTTAAGCAAAAACTCTAGCAAAATGTTTTTTTTTAGCCATCCCACAAGCTAATATTAAAAAGCATTGAGAGTTTTTAGAGCAGAAAACACCTTTAGAATGGTGTACTCACTTCTTGTTACCGCTTCGCATCTTTGGAAATCTGAAGTGATTAAAAGGAGCTCAAAACTCTCAACATATGAAAAGGAAGTCATTTTTACACAGAAATGGAAATATTCATTCTTTTGAGCAATTTCATGTTTTCTGAGCAGAACCCACCTGAAAAAGTTGTGTGCACATACCCTGTATGTGGCAGAGGAAGGAAAAACCCTTGGTCAACCAACAGTTACCTTGCGGTCACAGATGGATCACGGAAGCCAGTGGCTTAACAAAGGACCCCAGATCTGCTATGAGTTTCTACTGACCGTATTTTAAAACATTATTACCTATGTATTCCAATTGTAAGGTTAGTTTCAGAAATTTTTGACTCCAAATTAATCTCCCTCAAGAAAGAAAAAACCCTCACAATTTTCTTTAATAGAGTTGCCCAAAGTATAACGGTTATAACATTGAAGATTAACATATTCTCACCTATTGAGCACACCACTTGTCTCTACCTACCTTCTCAGGCAATGACATGCCCTTCATACATACGTGACCACTGCGAGTACTCACTGGCAGCGGCAGTGATGGCCATGTCCACATTTATGATACATCATTGCTACACGGAGCAAATACTACTTGGCTTTAGTGGAAAGATAATAAAAAGCCCTTGCATCCCTGGTGATACAATGCAGTTTTGTTTGACAAAGCCTATCTTCCAAAACCTAAAAGTTCTTACCTTTAAAAAAATTTAAAAAATCCGCCATGCTAGTTTACCAACATTTCAGTGAAAGAACATTTTCAGAACGCTCCCTTAAAAATGTTCAACTTTTGAAAGGCGTTATTAAATGTGTTTGGCTAGTCTGAGCAACTACCAGAAAATATTTACAAATGTGTACAGCAATGTGGGTGTAAGAATTGTTCATCAGACGATCCTACACTCAGCGGGCAGCCAACCTTCAACCTACCTCTATCTAATGAGAATGGGCACTTTCAGAGTACAATCTGAACCAAACAGAAGCATAGCCATAAATACTAAAATTTATCCATTTATTGATCCAATTCAGGTTCTGATAATTATGTATAACTAGATGGTGGCCCGATTGTAACGCATCGGGTATTCTAGAATATGCATGTCCACGTAGTATATTGCCCAGTCACGTAGTATATTGCCCAGTTACGTAGCATATTGCCCAGCCACGTAATATATTGCACAGTCACGTAGTATATTGCTGAGTCACGTGGTATATTGCCGAGTCACGTGGTATATTGCCCAGTCACGTAGTATATTGCCCAGTCACATACTATATTGCCCAGTCACGTAGTATATTGCCCAGTCACGTAGTATATTGCCCAGTCACGTAGTATATTGCCCAGTTATGTAGTATATTGCCCAGTCTCGTAGCATACAGCACAGTCACGTAGTATACAGCACAGAGCCACATAGTATATTGCACAGCGACGTAGTATACAGCACAGAGCCACGTAGTATATTGCCCAGCCACGTAGTATATTGGTCAGTCACGTAGTATATTGCCCAGCTACATAGTATATTGGCCAGTCACGTAGTATATTGCCCAGCTACGTAGTATATTGCCCAGCCACATATGTCACAGGTTAAAAAATAAAAAATTAACATATACTCACCTTCCAAGGGCCCCTTGTAGTTCGGTCACATGACCGTGACGTCATAGCAGGTCCTTCTCATGCAGGCGCGCAGGACCTGTGATGACGTCGCGGTCACATGACCGTGACATCATGGCAGTTCCTTCTCCCATACCATCCTTGCCACCGGAACCTGGCACTTGCATGAAGCGGTCACCGGAGCGTAGCCAGGGGCGGGAAAGGCGGCGGAAGGCGAGTATATAATGATTTTTTATTTTTTTTTATTATTTTTAACATTAGATGTTTTTACTATTGACACTGCATAGGCAGCATCAATAGTAAAAACTTGGTCACACAGGGTTAATAGCGGCGGTAACGGAGTGATTTACGCGTGGCATAACGCGGTCCGTTACCGCTGGCATTAACCATGTGTGAGCGGTGACTGCGGAGAGTATGGAGCGGGCGCCGACTGCAGGGGAGTAGGGAGGGACTAATCGGACTGTGGCCGTCACTGATTGGTCGCGGCAGCCATGACAGGCAGATGGCGAGACCAATCAGCGACTTGGATTCCATGACAGACAGAGGCCGCGACCAATGAATATCTGTGACAGAAAGAAGGACAGACAGAAGGACAGAAAGACGGAAGTGACCCTTAGACAATAATATAGTAGATGTAACATTGTGAAATACAAATACTAACCTTCAAATTAATGAGGACCATGCTATGGCAATATGGCTGAGAGCAAGGGCAAAATTGGAGCATTGATCACCGCTCGTAAGCTCTGTGACTTCTTTATTCTTGAGATTGTGGTGATCACGGTAGCTGGTCCCTCATCAATCAGAAAGTGATGGTGTATTCTAGCTACGGTAATTGCCCCCACATCCTGGCATGGGGAAACTCCTATAAGTGCCCACTTCTATGAGAAATTGGCTTTTTTATAAAATACCATTAATAAAAAACAAAGACAAGTGACTGAACACACAATTTCTTGCGTTTACCACATACAGTACACAGCATCAGGATGGTCTTGAATATCTTTATCTTTTATTTATAGTTTTATTTTCTATATATACAGATCTAAACTGAAAAAAAAGACACCAACATTTTTTTGTGCTACCACCTTGTCAATGTCATCTGAACTCTGGAATAGACCTTTATTTTTAAAAGCACAAACATTAACTATTACTACTACTTTGCTTTGACATGTCCCTTTCTAGATGCCTGTCCAGGATCTACGGTTGCCTTACTCTTGCATTGTGACATTTACGGTAAATCCTCCCATAACATGAACATTACAACAGTGCAGCCATCATTTTATGCTACAAATGTACATTTCAGATTCCAACAAGAAATATCCTCTCTGAACACACATTTCCATTTTTTTTTACCTTCACACATCAAAAGTATAAAAATGTATTATCCCGAAGCAGGGATTTAGGACTCCACAATAAAAACAACCTGCCAGGAGGTAAATTATATCGCTATGCACCAATATTTACTTTAATCCTCTGATGATCATCTTGAGAAATCGCACTAAGTGGCAAAGCAGCAACATTTTATTACAGCTTGTTCACTAGTAATATTTTTTCCAACATGGACATGTTGAGGTTCAACAGCATAAAGATTGAAATGTTGTATAAACAAGAAATATATATATATATATGTGTATATATATATATATATATATATATATATATATATATATATATATATATATATATATATATATAATTGTCTAAGGGGTACTTCCGCCTTTCTGTCGGCAACTTCTGTAACGGAAATCCCACGTCGCTGATTGGTCTCGCCAGCTGCCTGTCATGGCTGCTGCGACCAATCAGCGATGGGCACAGTCCGATTAGTCCCTCCCCTACTGTCAGTGCCCGGCGCCCGCTCCGTAATCCCCTCCACTCACGGCTCACACAGGGTTAATGCCAGATGTCACGGGCCGAGTGTACCACACTTAGTTACCGCTGCTAAGTCATCTGGGTAATTTCGCAATGCATCCTAGGAACGGAAGATGGCGGCAGCCGCGCGTGCATCGCCAGAGTTTCGCTGGATCCCAGGGGGTGAGTATATAACTATTTTATTTTAATTATTTTTTTTTTTTAACAGGGAAATGGTGCCCACACTGCTAAATACTGCGTGGGCAGTGTTATATACCACGTGGCTGCTATATACTAAATGGTTTTTTATACATATTAGTCCATAGGAATCTAAAGAGAACACATTCAAAATACTGATATTACAAAGGGCCCCCCAGGATATTATACAGGCCACAGAATATTTAGTTCAAAACATATAAATTTTATTTATAATCCATGAATAAAAATTATTTAATTTCTTTTAACATCCATAAATTACATACACGTACAAGTACCTCCAATCCAAACAAACTGGTCTTATGCACTTAATGAATGATCCTGACGTGCTGACAGACAGTTGTAAATATTACATTATTTGTTCAAATGTCAGATATCATTGTAAAGCATAGAAAACAGGATCAAAGAAATTCTTTAGGGTAAATTTACTCCATAATTATAAGTTTCTAAAGTGCCAATGTGCATAATTTTGTAAACAAAACAGGCCACAATGGTATTTGCAAATATATCAACAGTTTTACTGATTAACAAATATTCCGTATCTTGAACCAAAAATATAAGGCTCGTGCACAATCAGTATATATACTGTTGATAGATGTGATGAAAAATATAACGTAAGTATAGCAGTTTTACCATTTTATGAACCTTGTAAACAATCACTATCTTGAGTCCAAGTGTAGGACCCCTACGTATTGAGCATATATACCATCGGCCAGTGAAATAATAAATGAATATCCCAGCATATTTACCTCTGCAAGTGCTTATAAGAACCAGGGAAACCCCTACGCGTGTTTCGATATGTTCTTCTTCCGGGGGCGTGTGTTTAGGAGGGTGCGTAGCGTGGATATGCAAGTTTGGTAATATGGGACAAATTGGTGGTGGCACATTTGGACATTAGACAGGCATGTAGGACTTTCCCTACTTCCGGAGTTGCGCACTGTCATGTTGCCCCGGTAACGCGTTCCTGCATTAGAATGGGGTTTCCCGTAGGACTATATAATTGTATACTGCCGCTTATTCTAATCTTAGTCTCGGAGGTGTACGTGGCGTGGATATGTAGAATCAGCAATATGAGTGGTAGCGCACTCGGACATTAGACACGCATATATGGAAAGGGAGTCTTCAACACACGAATGGTGATTGGACAATGGTAGTGAAGCAGTGATTTGCTGGCGGCAGGTTAAATAGGCCCTTCTTCCCCTCCTAAACACACGCCCCCGGAAGAAGAACATATCGAAACGCGCGTAGGGGTTTCCCTGGTTCTTATAAGCACTTGCAGAGGTAAATATGCTGGGATATTCATTTATTATTTCACTGGCCGATGGTATATATGCTCAATACGTAGGGGTCCTACACTTGGACTCAAGATAGTGATTGTTTACAAGGTTCATAAAATGGTAAAACTGCTATACTTACGCTACCGTATATTTTTCATCACATCTATCAACAGTATATATACTGATTGTGCACGAGCCTTATATTTTTGGTTCAAGATACGGAATATTTGTTAATCAGTAAAACTGTTGATATATTTGCAAATACCATTGTGGCCTGTTTTGTTTACAAAATTATGCACATTGGCACTTTAGAAACTTATAATTATGGAGTAAATTTACCCTAAAGATTTTTTTTGATCCTGTTTTCTATGCTCTACAATGAGATCTGACACTTGAACAAATAATGTAATATTTACAACTGTCTGTCAGCACGTCAGAATCATTCATTAAGTGCATAAGACCAGTTTGTTTGGATTGGAGGTACTTGCACGTGTATGTAATTTATGGATGTTAAAAGAAACAAAATAATTTTTATTCATGGATTATAAATAAACTTTATATGCTTTGAACTAAACATTCTGTGGCCTGTATAATATCCTGGGGGGCCCTTTGTAATATCTATATACTAAATGGGCAGTGTTACATACTGTGTGGGCTGTGTGATATACTCAATGGGCTGTGCTATATACTACGTGCCCTGTGTTATATGTTATGTGGGCTGTGTTAAATACTGCGTCGCCGGTGTTATATACTGCGTGGCTGCTATATACTGCGTGGGCTGTGTTAAATAGTACGTGGGCAGTGTTATATACTTCGTGGGCTGTGTTATATACTGCGTGGGCTGTATTATATAGTATGTGGGCTGTGTTATATACTGTGTGGGCTGTGTTATATACTGCGTGGCTTGTATTAACGCATCGGGTATTCTACAATATGTATGTATGTATATAGCAGCCACATAGTATATAGCACAGGCCACGTAGTATTTGCTATATACTACGTGGCCTCTGCTATATACTATGTGGCTGCTATATACATACATACATATTCTAGAATACCCGATGCGTTAGAATCGGGCCACCAACTAGTATATATATATATAAATCACCATACATTTAAAGTGGTGTGCAAACTACAGTACTAGGGCAAGAAAATACGTGCCTTTACCAGCCGCAGGAGGAGCAGAGCTCACAGTTAACATGTTAAATGCCATCGTCAATGTCTGACAGTCACATTTAACAGGTGTCAGCAGAGAGCGCGTAATTCCATGTGGCCATCAACACGCCCATGACGTGATCGCAAGGCGCTGATAGGTTGCCACGATGGCCGGAGGTTTGCTGAAGACCTCATGCTTGTCATGATGATCTTCCTGTGAAAGTTAACCTGTAGCTGGCGTGCAGAGGATCTTTTGAAGACACATCGATATGTATTGCACAAGGAGACACTTTTTCCCCATTAAAAAAATACACATTTGGTATTGCTGCGTGCATAAAAGTCTGCTCAAAACATTAAAAAAAATTAATCCGAACAGTAAATGGGGTGACAAAAAAAAAACGCCAGAATTATGTTTTTTTTTGGCTGTCGCAATATTGCAATAAGAGGCAATCAAAGCATCATATCTACGTCAAAATGGTATTAGTAAAAAAATAAATAAAAATATAGTGGGTAAAATATAAGCTTTCTCCCCTTCCTAACATCTCTTGGGTCCCTGTCTTCAATCCAGCCTCAGGAGCTCTGCTCTTTCAGGAGATGATGGCGGTGTCACACAGCCTTTATCTGCCACTAACAGCAACAAGTGGAGCTGCTGATAAAGCCCAAATTACTGTTGTCAATGTGAGACCGTGACATTTAAAGTATGAAGTCTGGGAGGTGCCCGTTCCATGCACCCATTGCCCGGCAGCAGTAAGACTGCATGCACAGTAACTTCCAAATGAAGGCAATCAGCGGAGAAATCAATCTGTGCATGCCCAGCCCTAACAATGATGACATGAATAAGATTTGGGTCAGAGGAGGCAGGTCACAAAAAAACAGTGACCTGTCAGCCACAGACCGGAGTAAGCATGGTGGATGATGCCCAGAGAGGCTAAAGTAGACCAAGTGCAACCTCGGGCCCTGAAGCACTTGTGCCTCATTAGCATAAAACTGCCATGACTTTTGACAGAACGAAAAAACAAGTTTCCGAAAAAAAAAAAAAAGTATCCTCTTCATCATCAAATCGCCATTAAAGCAATGTCTTCAGTTGGGCATGGGTTTTCTAATGATAATCTCTATTTTTATATAGCACTAACTTATTCCGCAGCGCTTCACAGTTTGCACACATTATCACCACTGTCCCCATTGGGGCTCACAATCTAAATTCCCTATCAGTATGTCTTTGGAATGTGGGAGGAAACCGGAGAACCCGGAGGAAACCCATACAAACACGGGGAGAACATACAAACTCCTTGCAGTTATACTTACCGTCGTCTCTGTATATGTTAGCGCAACTTTCAGACATTAACTATGGAATCACCTGAAAGACCCAACAACCAGTTCAAGAACAGGCAAAGCTGATGATACAACTGTATACATATGCACTAGTCTGCCATCAATAGACAAATCAACAAGTGCCATATGTTTTTTCATTTGCTTTAGCACCAGTCTGGTGTAACAGATGTGCCGCCCATATATAACTGTACTGTCATTTCTAGCAAATAACGACTATCCAGATAGTTAAATACAAGGCTAAGTAGAAATCAGATACAGTCATGGCCAAAAGTATTGACACCCCTGCAATTCAGTCAGATAATACTCATTTTCTTCCTGAAAATGATTGCAAACACAAATTATTTGGTATTATCTTCATTTAATTTGTCTTAAATGAAAAAACACAAAAAGAATTGTCCTAAAGCCAAATTGGATATAATTCCACACCAAACATAAAAAAGGGGGTGGACAAAAGTATTGGCACTGTTCGAAAAATTATGTGATGCTTCTCTAATTTGTGTAATTAACAGCACTTGTAACTTACCTGTGGCACCTAACAGGTGTTGGCAATAACTAAATCACACTTGCAGCCAGTTGACATGGATTAAAGTTGACTCAACCTCTGTCCTATGTCATTGTGTGTACCACATTGAGCATGGAGAAAAGAAAGACCAAAGAACTGTCTGAGGACTTGAGAAACCAAATTGTGAGGAAGCATGAGCAATCTCAAGGCTACAAGTCCATCTCCAAAGACCTGAATGTTCCTGTTTCTACTGTGCACAGTGTCATCAAGAAGTTTAAAGCCCATGGCACTGTGGCTAACCTCCCTAGATGTGGACGGAAAAGAAAAATTGACAAGAGATTTCAACGCAAGATTGTGCGGATGTTGGATAAAGAACCTCGACTAACATCCAAACAAGTTCAAGCTGCCCTGCAGTCCGAGGGTACAACAGTGTCAACCCGTACTATCCGTCGGTGTCTGAATGAAAAGGGACTGTATGGTAGGAGACCCAGGAAGACCCCACTTCTTACCCAGAGACATAAAAAAGCCAGGCTGGAGTTTGCCAAAACTTACCTAAAAAAGCCTAAAATGTTTTGGAAGAATGTTCTATGGTCAGATGAGACAAAAGTAGAGCTTTTTGGGCAAAGGCATCAACATAGAGTTTACAGGAGAAAAAAAAGAGGCATTCAAAGAAAAGAACACGGTCCCTACAGTCAAACATGGCGGAGGTTCCCTAATGTTTTGGGGTTGCTTTGCTGCCTCTGGCACTGGACTGCTTGACCGTGTGCATGGCATTATGAAGTCTGAAGACTACCAACAAATTTAGCAAAAACGACACTTACAAAAATAATCAGCATGGCACCATATGGGTAAATGATAGAAAGTGTAAACATTAATCATGGCAAGTAGCCAGCTGAGTGAAGAGGACTATTTAATACGGACTAATCTCTAAACAAAACACTAGAAAAAGACATGGCAAAAAAAGCCAAGAAAAACGACCAACCCCCTGAGGAAGGATAATATCCAAAACGTGCGTTGGGGTGTGTGCACACATCCCAGGAACCCCCACATTGGTGCCATCCACAAGTAAGGTATTAGTTTTTGAGGTGTTAATTGTCTATTCTTAGCATTATACATCATGTTGCTCTGATTTTCAGAGCATTACTCACTCTGCTAGTTGTGTGAAGAGTCCCCTTTTTGGCACCCTCTCTTATACAGCCATATCGTAACGGGGAGATTTATTCATATCTATACATATATATATTTTTGTGCTGTGTGGTTCCTGCATGTGTGCACACCTGCTGTTTTTACCATTGTCATTTTTTGGTTTCATATATTGCATGTCATCTCTTGGCCTGATGGCTTTTTTGTCCCTATTATGTATTAATAAAGTATTTTTCACTTTTATATGCATATTGGACTGTTTTGGTCGTTTTTCTTGGCTTTTTTTACCATGTCTTTTTTCCAACAAATTTTGCAGCATAATGTAGGGCCCAGTGTGAGAAAGCTGGGTCTCCCTTAGAGGTCATGGGTCTTCCAGCAGGACAATGACCCAAAGCACACTTCAAAAAGCACTAGAAAATGGTTTGAGAGAAAGCACTGGAGACTTCTAAGGTGGTCAGCAATGAGTCCAGACCTGAATCCCATAGAACACCTGTGGAGAGATCTAAAAATGGCAGTTTGGAGAAGGCACCCTTCAAATATCAGGGACCTTGAGCAGTTTGCCAAAGAAGAATGGTCTAAAATTCCAGCAGAGAATTGTAAGAAACTCATTGATGGTTACCGGAAGCAGTTGGTCGCAGTTATTTTGGCTAAAGGTTGTGCAACCAAGTATTAGGCTGAGGGTGCCAATACTTTTGTCTGGCCCATTTTTGGAGTTGTGTGTGAAATGATCAATGTTTTGCTTTTTGCTTCATTCTCTTTTGTGTTTTTCCATTTAAGACAAATTAAATGAAGATAATAATACCAAATAATTTGTGTTTGCAATCATTTTCAGGAAGAAAATGAGTATTATCTGACAGAATTGCAGGGGTGTCAATACTTTTGACCATGACTGTATGTGAAAAATATATTTTTCATTAAAGGGAACCTGTCACCAGGTATTTCCCAGAGAAAGTAGGGCCAGTACATGTAAGCCTTATGTGACAGCATTCTAGAATGCTGGATATAGGTCCCCAATGCACTCTGCAGAGCAAAAAATTGCTTTTATTATACTCCCTACGGTACAGTCTAATCCGATGGGCATCTCTGGTGTTGATTCGGCACTTCTTCTTGCGATTGCCATCCTCTCCTCCTTGTTTCGTGCAGATGAAGCATTCTATATCATCCACAGTGTTCTTCATTGCGCCCATGAGCAGGTGCAGTTCTGTCTGCCATGCCGAGGGAAGAGTCAAGTACTGTAATGCGTATGAGCGAGGAAATGGCAAAGAGCGCCGGTGCATGGGCACTACAATACTTTGCCCTCAGAAGTGCAGATAAGTGCGCTTGCACAGAAGCGTGATGGAGGATACTATATGGATAACGTAGGAAGAAGAAAAAAAGGATGACAACTGAAGAGAGAAGGACCAGCGATGCACACTGGACCTGACCGCGCTGTAGGCTAGTATAAAGTGCTTTTTTGTGTTATGCAGAGCACATAGGGACTTCTAGAGAGCATTCTAGAATGCTGTATAAGAGGGAGTACACGTGTTGGCCCTAATTTATATCGTAAAAACCTGGTGGTAGGTTCCCTTTAAAGGGAACCTGTTACCCCCACAATCGAAGATGAGCTAAGCCCACCAGCATCAAGGGCTTATCTACAGCAGTCTGTAATGCTGTAGATAATCCCCGATGTATCCTGAAAGATGACAAAAAGAGGTTAGATTATACTCACCCAGGGTCGATCCCGCTGCGGTCCGGTCCGATGGGCGTCGCGGTCTGGGGCCTCCCATCTTCATACGATGATGTCCTCGTCTTGTCTTCACGCTGCGGCTCCGGCACACTTTGTCTGCCCTGTTGAGCAAAGTACTGCAGTGCGCAGGCATCGGGAAAGGTCAGAGAGGCCCAGCGCCTGCGCACTGCAGTACTTTCCTCTGCCGTCAACAGGGCAGACAAAGTACGCCTGCGCCGGAGCTGCAGCGTGAAGACAAGAAGAGGACGTCATCGTAAGAAGATGGGAGGCCCCGGACCGGACCGCGACGCCCATCGGACTGGACCGCCCCCCTAGGTCAGTATAATCTAACCTCTTTTTCTTATCTTTCAGGATACATCGGGGGCTTATCTACAGTTATATGAAAAAGTCTGGGCACCCCTATTAATCTTAAGCTTAATGTTTTATAAAAATTGTTTTTTTTGCAACAGCTATTTCAGTTTCATACATCTAATAATTGTTGGACACTAATGTTTCTGCCTTGAAATGAGGTTTATTGTACTAACAGAAAATGTGCAATCTGCATTCAAACTAAATTTGACAGGTGCATGGGCACAGCATTACAGAATGCTGTAGATAAGCCCCTGATGCTGATGGGCTTAGCACATCTTCGATTTTTGTACTGCAGTGTTAATTTCCTTACTAAATGCTTTATTCCTCAATTATAAGCCTTTGTTCAGTTACTCAGTCATACCATGAGAACAACTCTGACTACCTGCATCATACCATGTCCTCAGCGTAGACATGAAGGCACTGTCTCTTCATTGAGACGAGAGTCTTGTTGTGAAATTAGCAGAGCTACTATTTACCTACTAAACATTACAACCGGACTACCGGAGAAATGACCGGAGGGCTTCTTTTATGCAGAATATTATATATAACCAAGGACAAGAAATGGTAGAACCTTATAATCACAGGGACCTTAACAAAGCTGAAAAACAAGGAGGGGTGTAGAGAGTTAAAGGTAAAAGTCATAATGTAACTATTAAAACCCCCTAAATACAGTTTCACAGAAGAGATTAAGCATTTAATACACAAAGGTCAGAAGAAAACTGTAGTGTGTCCATTATGTTAACAAAAATGCTCCTTATATTGTGCACTTTGCCCGTTTTCTGGCTAGAATAATGTATAAGTAAAAAACAAGTTAGAAACTGCAGCCAAGATACATCTGATGTCCCAGAAATTGTATCTAAGCAGAGCAGTTGCAATGTTAAACAACACAGCTTCAACTGCATTTCCAGACTTTCTGAGCCACTGCACTGTTTATTAGGTATATACCGTATGTATATCATTCCTGGTAAACTAGAGCTGTGCAAGATGGTCGCCTGCAGTTCAGAAATAAGCCTTCCCAGATTTCAATACTGGCAAAAAACAAAAGTAAAAGAGCATAAGAAGTAGATTGAAAATGAAAACATACACCATACGCGCACACATTTATTATATATATATTTTACACACACACGTATGTAATATTTCAAGTTACATTTTAAAGTCGATTTCACCAATTTCAGGAATCAGCTGGTGAAAGGGTTCAAATTATAGTGCTGCATGATCAAAACTGATATATTCCCTGGTAAAAGAAAAAAAATAAGGAACTCTGTTAGACGAGCCCCGAGTGTGCTGCAATCTGCAGTATGAGAGAGAATAAAAAAAATATATATATATATATATATATTAATTCAGTATCAGTCTACTTTATTTTTAGCTTATTACCAGAATATTCATTCCTGGGATTTCAGCTGAGTATATTTTTTATTTAATCTTTTTTTTTTATTGAGTTACCTTTTTTTGTACGTTTAACGTACTCAAACTAAAAAAACAACCACATAGAGCATAAGAGCCAATTAAAAAACAAAAAAATTACACCGTTATTAAAAAAAAAAAAATCTTTAAATTTAGCATAAAAGATCTCTGACTGGGCTTTTCTTTATTCACATTAATTGTATTTATTTTTTTTAATTTGATTTTTCAAACTGAAGAGAAAATGGATGAGCACAAATTGTGACTCTCTAATGTAATTTCTTTTAATATATATAAATATATATATACACGGTATATTTTCACGATTCCCCTAAACACACAAAGCTTTGGCTAACCGAATCTAGACGGACATGAAGGCAGTGTTCAGCTTGCATAAGTCACAAGCGAGTGGACACGGTCCCTGTGGGCATGCCATTTTATCCAGACTGGACGGTTCATTAG
This sequence comes from Ranitomeya imitator, assembly GCF_032444005.1. Classification (NCBI taxonomy): domain Eukaryota; kingdom Metazoa; phylum Chordata; class Amphibia; order Anura; family Dendrobatidae; genus Ranitomeya; species Ranitomeya imitator. The sequence continues at coordinate 1,037,870,938 of NC_091282.1, forward strand.
TCATAATTACTATAACTGCACAGCAGAGACTACAGATTTATCTCATAATACATCTCGGAGAAAGTTGCTCCTGTATCTGCTTTATCAGCATCTGTGGCAAACATTATTGGCGCCTCCATTTCCCAACCTTTTAGCCTTACGGTAACCCCAAATTAACCCATGTAGCCCCCAAGAAACAAAGCAGCATACTGCAGAGGAATGCTGGCGAGTGCCGCTAGCTAACACAATGTTAGAACGTAGCAGACCCGGCAATGAAACAGTCATTTTATTACCATGCAGGTAATGTGGAAACGCTAAGAGTCAACCACATAGTAAAGAAGGCTAAAGGAGCATTTATCATTTAACAATATGCATTACTGTTATTATATGCATTATTATTGGGGCTTACAGAAAAGTCAGCAGGAGGGGACTGAGGCCATTTACAAGGCTGCACGCATGTGGTCAAGCCCTGGCACAGCCCGCTTCATGCAGACATAGGGGATGAAAAATCCCAGTGTAATTAGTATTGTCTGCCTGCTAGGACATCTGTGTTCTCCAGCTCTTCCAGGCTTGTCACACCAATAAGATGTACTAGAAAACCTGACAGCCTACAGCAATGCTCCCATGGAAAGGTCTCCCATCAAGAGCATTGGAAAGCAAGAGTGACATGGAGATTATATATATATATATATATATATATATATATATATAATCACACAAACAAATAATCACATAAGCAATGCTACCGCGAATATACAGTATCCCATTCCCTGGGCTCTGGGAAACTCATGTCTGCTTACAGCCATGATTAGATTAGGGGAAAATTCCAGGGACCATTATGAGTTCATGTCTGGAGCAAGTACAGCGCCGAGGCAAACTCCGTCCTGTTTCTCTCTTTTGACCCTCCTTATATTGCACACGGCCCTGCACACTACACAAACCGGAATCATCTATATTCCAGTAAGAACCTCATGTCCGTGTGATTACCTCCTACTGAATAAGACAGTGACTTTCTCTCACAGACCGTAAGATGCTTGCCGAATTTTTCTGAAGTAATGGGCTGAATTGTAGCTTAAAAAAATAGACAAGGAATATAATATATGTATATATATATAAACACACACACACAATATAGTTGTATGTTCACAGATTTACATATACGTATGTTCGCGACTTCACGTATATTTAAATGAGTATATATACATACATACACACACACACACATTATATATATATATATATATATATATATATATATATATATATATATATATATATATATACATACATATATACACTCATACATTTAGGGTAAAAGTGTGTATATATTGTATATGCATGTGTGTATATTCATTACATATATTACACACAATATATTAGTACATGCACACACATCAAAAACACAACTTCGCATAAATTTACTGTACATGTGTTTGTACATACACGCACATTTAAATATATACACAGGTGCACATATGCACTATATATGTATCTGCGTATAATATTATATATATATATATATTACGATATATATATATATATATATATATATATATATATATATATATATATATATATATATATATATACACACACACATACAGACACATGTAAATATATAAAGTAAATAAGAATATAAATGGACTATGCTATATATGAATAATATATGCAGATGTGAGTTTTATACAAGAAGTGATGTGGAATAACTATAAAACTGAGGAGAGGATGTGTGCCCATGAAGCCAGAGGTGTGGGGTAATGTGTTCCACTGATATTTGGCACATGTAAAATGAGCTGAGGGTGATTTTCTACGGATCAGCAAGCCCAACATCTAGCTGAGCCTGCAGACTTTGTGGCAGAGGTCTTTGTCTGTATTCCCAGGCACTAGCTCGGCGCGGTGTCCCTGTACGGCGGCGGAGGCAGCAGGAGAAGGCACTTGTTCAGAGAAAGACATTAGTCATCATTAACAGAAGCTCTGACACCAAATCTACAGTAAGTGCTTCTGCACAATGACCAAGTGGCAATCATCTTTCTCTTACACTGTCACTGCTGATTAGGGCTTTCTTTCATGAAAATTTAATTTGTCTCCTCTCCACCGTTTCATTGCATGATGGTGATGGCACAGGAGTTTCATCTGATGCTTCCAGTGACTGACACCATCACACAAGGATGATAACATTACCGTGTATGCATATGAAGTGACTACGTCAAAATAGCGCAGACAGGAAACAAGAAAAACATCATAATCGTCACAGAAGAGCAGGGAAGGTCACAATGTCCAGAGATTCGCATGTACTATGTGGAGAGCTCAATAAATAGTAGGACATTTGTCAATCTGGGCACTGTCACTAAGCTTCTCCACACAAAAGCTCCCTGCAGAAATACCATCCATTTGAAGATATAAAATTCAAAATAATTTTCCTAATACCTTTTTCCCCCTGCTTCATCACCATTATTGTAGGGCTGCACACAATACCAATATATATTTTCATTTGGGCCAATGACAGGTAAAAAGTCTGCAATAAAAATCTAAGAAAGAGTGGATGTCTGAATGCATAACCTTTTCTTCACCCCACTTCGCCCTTTTCTTCAGCCTCTATAGAACATAATTCACAATTATATCAATACAGTAAAGAGAGGAGAGATAAAAACATAACATAAAAGCATTGGAAGTGCTGTCCTGCATGCCGAGGTCTGTATGGCCAGGACTAATGATGGCGAGTACTGCCAGGACCTTCAGGACCCACTGACCAGACAATATGGTGGGCAGGTAACATAACTAAGCAAGGATTCACTGTACCTCTGTATTCACGTACAAAGGACTTGTGAATAGGTAGAAATGCTCAATATATTAAATGAAAGCTTCATACTAAGGTCTCCTTTCAGATGTTAGGTGATCACGTAGGAGTTCCATGGGTAGACCTCAAACCTTCAGAATAAAGAAAAGTAAAATGTACTAGTTCACCTCCATGTGCCCAAAGCTGTAGATACACTGAATGAAGGCATCCGCTATATGGATGTAGTGGAAACACTAAACATATCTGAGTGTAGCCCACTGCGACTACCTGTGGTTAGATGAGATGAATAATGCAATGAAATGTTCCCGAATAGGGGAGCTTGAAAAGGATCCACTAATTATTATTATTATTAATAAATAAGAAGTAACCTTTCAGACCTGGGTCTGTAAACTGCTGGTCAGCCGTAATCCCTTAGGAAGGGGGACACTACCACCAAATCGTGTAAGATAACAGACTACTGTTTTTGCCCGTGGGGGGACCTGTAGCGAGTGACGTCACGTTTGCTGGAAACCGCAGTATCTCTTTCTCTCTTTTTCATCCAGAATGTCTCGGGAAGTGCAGACGGCCGGAGCTCTAGAGACACCAGAACGCAGAACTAGCGCATTTAACTTTGGTTTAATTATTCCTATGGTACTTATTAGGCAGTTAGTGTGACTTTTTATGTGGCTTATCACTCTCCAACAAGGAAAGGGATAGCATTATTGCAGCTTTTTACCTTTATAACTCTTACCTATATATTATTCTATGGGGCCATTTACCTGTCCGTGTAGCCTTGCGGATCAACAAGTCTGATTTTGACTCAAGTCACAGATCAAACTCACCAATGCAAATCAATGGGTCTGTTAAAATACAAACGGACAGCATTCAGACGCCATCATGTCTGCTTTCCACAGCCTGACTGATAGAACGTCTTTTACATAAGGAAAACAACATTAAATTCTGATGGTAAGAACGGACACTGACCAAACGCTGATTAAAATCTGATTAAATACAACAATCAAACTGGGACTGATTTTTGTATGCAAGAAAAATCTACATATTAGTCACGTGAAAAACAAGTGACGCCAGGTAGTGCACCAGCCTGGTGCCCGTATCTGGACCAAAAACAAAATACAGATACATACATTTTTTCTTCTCCTGCCTACAGGACCAATCCAACAAAACTCGTGCACTGGATGACTGAAAATGAGCCCATAAAATGGGATCATTCTAGCATCAGTTTCTCTCCACCAATTTCTTGCCAAAGGAGGATGGGGCAGAACGTGACTGCCCGAGCATGATACAATGGGCAAATCTAAGACTTAAATTAGCAGCACATAAGGCCCCATGTATCGTTTTCTTGTGCTCTGTTTAAAAGGAGAGTACCACAGAAGTAAACACTTTCTACATAGGTCAAATTAAACCATTAGATATCAAATTATCCACCTACATACATTCACATAATTGAAACATACATGCTAGCCACCTTAGGGAGAGACCCAAGTTGGGATAAATGTAGCGGGACGAAAGAGACCGAAAAGCCCTCTACTTAAAGGAAATACATAGTGGATGCTTTCCTGAAACGGAAAGTACTTGCAAGCAGCATAATACAAAGAATAGCAGGTTTACCCAGAATCCTTTGCAGTAGGCGGAGCTATGCAAATCATCTCTTTCCACCCCTGTCTAATCCACAGCGCTTGGAACCGCCAAGCATGCAATGCTGCGGATTAGTTTCTAAATTTACACAGCCAACCAATTCCTACCTGTGGACACGTGTTTCGGGCTTTAGGCCCTCATCAGCACAGGGCTAGAATTGGTTGGCTGTATGGAGTGGGGCTCGGTGAGCAAGCGATACATACATGCTAGCCACCTTAGGGAGAGACCCAAGTTGGGCTAAATGTAGCGGGACGAAAGAGACCGAAAAGCCCTCTACTTAAAGGAAATACATAGTGGATGCTTTCCTGAAACGGAAAGCTATTTACTTTCTATTAAGAGAGGCCAAAAAATACAGCATCTCAGGATATAGGGAATATACCCATAGAAATAGATCGCTCCCAATAAAGATGATTGTATTTATAATGATATTTGGGATCTCCCTGTAGGCATTACTGGGTATGAAAATCATTCTAAACCAGAATCGCATGACTCGGTCATTGATTAAAGGGATTGTTCAGTCCAAAATCAATTTGTCTGCAATTCCTCTGTGTGACTGTGTGAATCTCCCCAGCACATGCACTGTGAGCTGCGAGGATTTGCCAGTTTCTGAGATGGGACAGTAGGGTGTGTATGAGTTATACAGACTCCCAGGCAGAGCCCGCATGTGGGCATGGCCTCAAACTATACGCTTGTTTTGAGCGAGGCCGCTCCCTGTCTAGTGACGCGGCCATCCAGTGAACGCAGACGACTAGAGAGAGCAAGCTCATTGCATACAAGTGTATGGAGGGAGGCCGCGTCCACTGGCCGGGAGTATACATGACTACCCTCCGGTCGCGGTTCAGAAACCAGTGAATCCCCGCAGCGCACAGTGCGTGTGCTGGGGGGGATTCATAAGTCATGTAGCACAATATAAGGTCCAATTAAGTCTAAAACATCCTGCAAAAAATGAGGAAACAATATTTGTTACCTCTATAGGTCAGTAAAGAGTATGCATGTTATTTTTAAATGCAGCAAATAAGACTTGTTGCTCTCTAAAGATTCACCGTCAAGTGTCGCTCAATCATTATGGAGATGAACAGACCTCACCAATATTTTTGTCTTTAAATGCCATCCTGGTTTTTGATCTGAAATCACAATCCTGTGTATTCAATTTTTGGTCTGTGTGGAATTAAAATCCCTTAAGAACCAATTTTTAGTTTTGTGTTACCATTTTCTGAGACTCTCAACATTTTTATTTTTTGTTTTAGCAGCTGCATTGTTTTTTGTTTTATTATTTTGCATGGTGAACTGACGTTTTGATACAATTTTGGGGTACATACTACATTTGATCGCTTTTTAGTGCATTTTTTCCGAGACAAACTAGTGATTGAAAAACTGCAATTCAAACGTTCCAATGTTTTATTCTCTTTACAGCATTTACAATGCTGGTTAATTTTATACTTTGATAGGACAGGTGTTAGACGTGGATATACCAGATACTTTTATGTTTTTCATTGCTTTACTTTTAATGGAGGAAGAAAGATGTGATTAAATTGTTATATTCTAAAACTTGCAGTAATATGAAAAATCAAAGGCTCATATTCAGTTCAGCCTAAGGAGTACCAATATGGCAAAGGCTAATGCCTTTAGCAAGTCCTCAGTTGCTACGGTAAATCATTGGCAGCCCAAGACTGCATTGCAGATGGTGCAAAAGGTAGCTGCATGCGCATGTGTGCATTGGCGCATGTGTGTATCGCTCCAATTAAAAGACCCTGTCAGAGACTGATAGCAGCATCTAAATGGCTAACAGCAGCAACCAGAGCTCAGCATTTTGTTAGAGACAAATTTCAGACATCAAACATAATTGGCCATCTAGTGTGTATGGAGAGACCTCGGCTCCTGAGCACCTGCAGACCCCAACATACTGGTACATCCATATATGCTTAGTGGATAAGGTGGCCTATACACCAATCTAATGTTTATTTGAAAACTACACTATTACTGAAGTAGGAATTACTAGTTTAATCAGGTCATTCATAATTCTCAAGTAATTTAAAGAACGATATTTAATCCAAAATCTGTCAAAAAACTTTTTTCAAGATCTTAGGAAGAAAAAAAAATCACCATATAATATACAATTTTTTTATACAATTTTTTTCTATTTTCCATTGTTCTCCAGATTTAATTCTAATTACTATGGCTTTGTGTACAATGACGGATATATATTATATCGCTAAATATGTTCAGAAATGTCACAGACCTTTATGAATGTACTGTATGTATTCTGCAGAACAAGAAATCGCGAAGAAAAAAAAATAAATTAGAAAAGCTAACTAAACTAATAAAAAAAAAAAATTAAATGAGAAAGTCAATATCAATAGAGTTCTAAGAACATTAGAATGGATATTACCCGTGGATACGGAATGCTGCCTTTCCATAGGATATGCACTTTTTTTTTTTTTTTTTTTTTTACAGAAAGCTGGCAATTACATGGTCTGCAATACGCAGGAATATCCATTGTGAAAGATCAATCTTGCCCCTCTCAAGTGACGGTTGGCAACTTCAAACGCCCATCTGAGATACAGACTACAGCTGAATGTTTGCTACATGTCAACTTTCCATCAGCACACAGTATTTAGTTAGGTCGCTGTTCAGCTGATGTAGGGTGATTGTAGGGTAACGCACACCACATTACGAATAGCAGAGGTTATTTTGTACCTTGCTATCATACCGAAGAGTTTTAGATTGCCACATACAGTTTACATACCATTACAGAAGTCCTGGCTCGAATTTTATGTTTAATTAAATCTGTGTAAATGTGTATGCAGTGTACTGTGTATGCATTAATATACTCACTTACCGCCACCATCTCAGGGATTCAGCGCCGTTCCCCTCCTCAGACTCTCCCGGTCATGCTGTGTACTACGAGACCTGAAAGTGGCTCCAACATTATAAGGGTATGGAGCGTCAGAATAAGACTCCACAGGGTCACATTGGAAAAAGGACTTCCGGCTCACCCATCGAGTTGGGGAGGTGAAGTCACTGAAGACGAGCGGAACATTGATGAACCAAGGAGAAGGTGGCGATAGGCAAGTATATTCGCACATGTACACTACATTATATACACAGATTTCTGAAAATAAGTCTTCATGGAATGGCTTTTTTCCCTTCCAACGGTTTAAGTTTATGAGTAATCGCTCATTTTCTTTAGACTGTTTGTAGGTTTTTACTGTCTATTCATAAATTATCTGTCAAGCTATTAAAAACATTATGAATTGTATTGACCATAACGTGGCTTGATATATGGTACACTGAATGAATGATCTGCCCATCCAGATTCTAGAGTCTGACATATTGAGAGTTGTAGTTATGTATTGGTGAGAGCACCTAAAACTTCGGGGGCTTTAGTAGACATCTGATGGTAGAAAAGGACAGAACGCATTCAAAAGACCGGTGAAGAAAAAAAAAAAAAAAAGAGAAAGTCAGGAAAAATTGTTGTTACAGTTTGATTTTTAAATCTATAGAAATAATCATCATGGTTGCTATAACTTTTCATCAAAACGATCACATAACATTACAAATGAAACCATGCAAGAACCTTGACCGACCAGTACAGCTTCCGAACACGGCAGCTCTCTTCTGAAGCAGCCCTGTGTAACATCATGAGCAATGTTAAACAAGAGACCAGTTCAAGAATTATTTAAGAAACGTTTTTCAAAACATTTAGTCTTCTGCTTTATTTCATTTTGTCTTACTCTTTTTTTGCTGCAAGTCAATCAAAAGCATGTGGCATTTTACCATGACAAAGAAATAGACTGTAAAGAAAAAAAAATGCATTCGGTAAAGTTTGTCTTTTTTTTTTTTTTCTAAAATGTAAATGACCACATAAAAAAGGTTTCTAAAATGTTTTTTTCATTTTTACTTTAGTATTAATTGTCATTTGTTACATTTCCTTAAAAGTCTGCACTTAATAGGAGAAAAAAAAAACTTCCACCAATTTAAACGTCAAAACAAGTCATAACTCTGAAAAATGTTATCTATTTCTTTTATTATACACCCCCTAATAAACTGTAATTAGCCCAAGACATGTTGTTCATTATTGCAGGAACGGACCCGCGTTTTGATTGCTTTAGTGGTAAATGCGGCAGGGACAAACTATGAAGATTTCCATCATAATGTGCACACAACTTTTAAGAGCCATTTTATAGTCTCCTATTTGAAGGCATTGAAATCAGGAAAAGGAAACCAGGAATTAAAAGCGGATTAGGGCTGGCAATGTGTTATTGGTGTGCTGCTGTGGCAGTGGACTCTGATTAAATGCAGAGCAGCATGGGTGAAGCTAAACCCAAACCATCCTGCGGTAACTTAACCTTCCTCTAACTATTTATGCATGCTGTGTTTATGTAGAGTCCAAACATCTTAATTGCACGCCTAGATTTCAAGGAAGCGCAGAGCTGTTGCTGTTTTGTATCTTCGTGGCATAAACTCCAGACTTTACACGGCTATGAAAAACTTTTATGCACAAGGTAAATTGGTGTGTTTTAATGTCAATCTCACGTTACATTTAATCCAGTGCATAGAAAACTTCAGAACTATAACCGGGAATGGGGAAACCATAGATTTGTTTTCATAAGGTCTACATTTTTTAATGCACAGAACAATTTTATTATGAACCACAAATTAATTGATAGTAGTGGAAGATAACACTATGTACTTATTCCACTAACTATATTTGTCTGTAAATACATTAAAAAGCAACATCCTCACTAGAAATTCCCATTCAGCTGGGAGCAGTGCTGTACAGGAGTTTTGGTTTATTAGAGACTACTGGTTGCATAATGTCAATGCTGAAGAAAATATGAGGCCGTCATGTCACCGGTGTTCTAGGACTCATCAATAACAACATATCTGCCTCCGTCACCCATAACCCATCCAACAAACTACTTAGGCTTAACAGAAAAATCAATAGGCTGCTTGCACTGGTTCCTGTGACTGCTTCCTTTGATTGCCAGTTTCTGTCTGGGGTCGGCCTTTACATGAGAAAGGGCTCCCACCGCCTAATGCTTTCAGGACAACCATATAAAACTAGCCAGCAGAACAGTAAATTCTGTCTCTGCCCTCCTCATCAATTAGGCCCTGCCTAGGCCTGCCAGTGTAAATGTGACCTTTCGCATTTAGGGTGAGCGTGGACTTGCTGGAAACACCATCGCAGGGGCTCAGAGCCAGGAAATCGACTGACAAGTTAAACAAAACAGAGTTGTAACTGTCATAATTTGCATTGCACTTTCACGCCAACAAGGGTGTTATCAGTTGGGGCAAGCCCTGGAGCACACAACAGAAGGACCCTTCAGTCACCCACCCATGAAATTCCTAACTGAAGCCTTATAAACAAAAGATTCCCCAATCGTGTGCCTATCTGTGGGCACTTTCATTAAAAACCGCGCATGCCACAACTCAGCAAAAAAGGGCATCATAGAATCACCTACTACAATGTTAAAATTATCAAATGTAGAAGATTTAGAAAAGTTTACAATAGGTTTCCATTCGGCAGTTGTTTTATGCCTAAATCTGGACAAAGAGGAACCGATTCACCAAGACTGGCACAGCGCACAATCGGGGTATACCAGGCCAATTCATTAAAAGGCGCACACCACATAATGAATTTGGCGCCTCTAAGTGGTGTGTGCGCTACCCAGAAATGCTACAGTCAGCGGCAAACATTTTATTGCCTTTGGGAAAGTTCAGTGGAACAACGGATTAACTGGTTCAGGCCTCAGTTTCTCACTGGGTTTCAGCGCCACACCAAGACGAGGGAAAGGGGGAGGGGATGGCGAGGGTCAGATATATGGGAACCAGTGGGGGTTCCCCCCCTTTTTTTAATACTTGAAAAATCAGTATATATTTAGATCTAAAATGTTAAAACGTAGAAACTCATTTTAACCCCTTCATGACCCAGCCTATTTTGACCTTAAAGACCTTGCCGTTTTTTGCAATTCTGACCAGTGTCCCTTTATGAGGTAATAACTCAGGAACGCTTCAACGGATCCTAGCGGTTCTGAGATTGTTTTTTCGTGACATATTGGGCTTCATGTTAGTGGTAAATTTAGGTCAATAAAATCTGCGTTTATTTGTGATAAAAAGGGAAATTTGGCGAAAATTTCGAAAATTTCGCAATTTTCACATTTTGAATTTTTATTCTGTTAAACTAGAGAGTTATGTGACACAAAATAGTTAATAAATAACATTTCCCACATGTATACTTTACATCAGCACAATTTTGGAAACAAAATTTTTTTTTGCCAGGAAGTTATAAGGGTTAAAATTTGACCAGCGATTTCTCATTTTTACAACGAAATTTACAAAACCATTTTTTTTAGGGACCACCTCACATTTCAAGTCAGTTTGAGGGGTCTATATGGCTGAAAATACCCAAAAGTGACACCATTCTAAAAACTGCACCCCTCAAGGTACTCAAAACCACATTCAAGAAGTTTATTAACCCTTCAGGTGCTTCACAGCAGCAGAAGCAACATGGAAGGAAAAAATGAACATTTAACTTTTAGTCACAAAAATTATCTTTTAGCAACAATTTTTTTATTTTCCCAATGGTAAAAGGAGAAACTGAACCACGAAAGTTGTTGTCCAATTTGTCCTGAGTACGCTGATACCTCATATGTGGGGGTAAACCACTGTTTGGTCGCACGGCAGGGCTTGGAAGGGAAGGAGCGTCATTTGACTTTTTGAATAAAAAATTGGCTCCACTCTTTAGCGGACACCATGTCACGTTTGGAGAGCCCCCGTGTGCCTAAAAATTGGAGCTCCCCCACAAGTGACCCCATTTTGGAAATTAGACACCCCAAGGAACTTATCTAGATGCATAGTGAGCACTTTGAACCCCCAGGTGCTTCACAAATTGATCCGTAAAAATGAAAAAGTACTTTTTTTTCACAAAAAAATTCTTTTAGCCTCAATTTTTTCATTTTCACATGGGTAACAGGATAAAATGGATCCTAAAATTTGTTGGGCAATTTCTCCTGAGTACACCAATACCTCACATGTGGGGGTAAACCACTGTTTGGGCACATGGTAAGGCTCGGAAGGGAAGGAGCGCCATTTGACTTTTTGAATGAAAAATTATCTCCATCGTTAGCGGACACCATGTCGCGTTTGGAGAGACCCTGTGTGCCTAAACATTGGCGCTCCCCCACAAGTGACCCCATTTTGGAAACTAGACCCCCCCAAGGAACTTATCTAGATGCCTAGTGAGCACTTTAAACCCTCAGGTGCTTCACAAATTGATCTGTAAAATGAAAAAGTACTTTTTTTTCACACAAAAAATTTTTATCGCCTCAATTTTTTCATTTTCACATGGGCAATAGGATAAAATGGATCATAAAATTTGTTGGGCAATTTCTCCCGAGTACGCCGCTACCTCATATGTGGGGGTAAACCACTGTTTGGGCACAAGGCAGGGCTCGGAAGGGAAGGCGTGCCATTTGACTTTTTGAATGGAAAATTAGCTCCAATTTTTAGCAGACACCATGTCGCGTTTGGAGAGCCCCTGTGTGCCTAAACATTGGAGATCCCCCACAAGTGACCCCATTTTGGAAACTAGACCCCCCAAGGAACTTATCTAGATGCATATTGAGCACTTTAAACCCCCAGGTGCTTCACAGAAGTTTATAACGCAGAGCCATGAAAATAAAAAATAATTTTTCTTTCCTCAAAAATGATTTTTTAGCCTGGAATTTCCTATTTTGCCAAGGGTAATGGGAGAAATTGGACCCCAAATGTTGTTGTCCAGTTTGTCCTGAGTACGCCGATACCCCATATGTGGGGGTAAACCACTGTTTAGGCGCACGGCAGGGCTCGGAAGGGAAGGCACGCCATTTGGCTTTTTAAATGGAAAATTAGCTCCAATTGTTAGCAGACACCATGTCGCGTTTGGAGAGCCCCTGTGTGCCTAAACATTGGAGATCCCCCAGAAATGACCCCATTTTGGAAACTAGACCCCCAAAGGAACTAATCTAGATGTGTGGTGAGGACTTTGAACCCCCAAGTGCTTCACAGAAGTTTATAACGCAGAGCCATGAAAAAAAAAAAAATTATTTTCTCAAAAATGATCTTTTAGCCTGCAATTTTTTATTTTCCCAAGGGTAACAGGAGAAATTTGACCCCAAAAGTTGTTGTCCAGTTTCTCCTGAGTACGGTGATACCCCATATGTGTGGGTAAACCACTGTTTGGGCACATGCCGGGGCTCGGAAGTGAAGTAGTGACGTTTTGAAATGCAGACTTTGATGGAATGCTCTCTCGGCGTCACGTTGCGTTTGCAGAGCCCCTGATGTGGCTTAACAGTAGAAACCCCCCACAAGTGACCCCATTTTGGAAACTAGACCCCAAAAGGAACTTATCTAGATGTGTGGTGAGCACTTTGAACCCCCAAGTGCTTCACAGAAGTTTATAATGCAGAGCCGTGAAAATAATAAATACGTTTTCTTTCCTCAAAAATAATTATTTAGCCCAGAATTTTTTATTTTCCCAAGGGTTACAGGAGAAATTGGACCCCAAAAGTTGTTGTCCAGTTTCTCCTGAGTACACTGATACCCCATGTGTGGAGGTAAACCACTGTTTGGGCACACGTCGGGGCTCAGAAGGGAAGTAGTGACTTTTGAAATGCAGAATTTGATGGAATGGTCTGCGGGCGTCACGTTGCATTTGCAGAGCCCCTGGTGTTCCTAAACAGTAGAAACCCCCCACAAGTGACCCCATTTTAGAAACTAGACCCCCCAAGGAACTTATCTAGATATGTGGTGAGCACTTTGAACCCCCAAGTGCTTCACAGACGTTTACAACGCAGAGCCGTGAAAATAAAAAATCATTTTTCTTTCCTCAAAAATGATGTTTTAGCAAGCATTTTTTTATTTTCACAAGGGTAACAGGATAAATTGGACCCCAGTAATTGTTGCGCAGTTTATCCTGAGTATGCTGGTACCCCATATGTGGGGGTAAACCACTGTTTGGGCACACATCGGGGCTTGGAATTGAGGGAGCACCATTTGACTTTTTGAATACGAGATTGGCTGGAATCAATGGTGGCGCCATGTTGCGTTTGGAGACCCCTGATGTGCCTAAACAGTGGAAACCCCTCAATTCTACCTCCAACACTAACCCCAACACACCCCTAACCCTAATCCCAACTGTAGCCATAACCCTAATCACAACCCTAATTCGAACCCTAACCCTAAGGCTATGTGCCCACGTTGCGGATTCGTGTGAGATTTTTCAGCATCATTTTTGAAAAATCCGCGGGTAAAAGGCACTGCGTTTTAGCGGGGGATTTTCCGCGGATTTCCAGTGTTTTTTGTGCAGATTTCACCTGCGGATTCCTATTGAGGAACAGGTGTAAAACGCTGCGGAATCCGCACAAAGAATTGACATGCTGCGGAAAATACAACGCAGCGTTTCAGCGCTGTATTTTCCGCACCATGGGCACAGCGGATTTGGTTTTCCATAGGTTTACATGGTACTGTAAACCTGATGGAACACTGCTGCGAATCCGCAGCGGCCAATCCGCAGTGTGGGCACATAGCCTAATTCTAAAGGTATGTGCACACGCTGCGGAAAACACTGCGGATCCGCAGCAGTTTCCCATGAGTTTACAGTTCAATGCAAACCCATGGGAAACAAAAATCGCTGTACACATGCTGCGGAAAAACTGCACGGAAACGCAGCGGTTTACATTCCGCAGCATGTCACTTCTTTGTGCGGATTCCGCAGCGGTTTTACAACTGCTCCAATAGAAAATCGCAGTTGTAAAACCGCAGTGAAATGCGCAGAAAAAACGCGGTAAATCCGCCATAAATCCGCAGCGGTTTAGCACTGCGGATTTATCAAATCCGCAGCGGAAAAATCCGCAGAGGACCAGAATACGTGTGCACATAACGAAATCCTAACCCTAACCCTACCCCTAACCCTACCCCTACCCCTACCCCTAACCCTATTCTAACATTAGTGGAAAAAAAAAAAATTCTTTATTTTTTTATTGTCCCTACCTATGGGGGTGACAAAGGGGGGGGGGGGTCATTTATTATTTTTTTATTTTGATCACTGAGATATAATCTATCTCAGTGATCAAAATGCACTGTGGAACGAATCTGCCGGCAGGCAGATTCGGCGGGCGCACTGCGTATGCGCCCGCCATTTTGGAAGATGGCGGCGCCCGGGGAGAAGACGGACGGACCCCGGCAGGATCGGTAAGTATGATGGGGTGGGGGAGGGGGGGGAAGCACAGGGGGGGGGGATCGGAGCATGGGGGGGGTGAATCGGAGCGCGGGAGGGGTGGAATGGAGCACGGGGAGGGTGGAACGGAGCACGGGGAGGGTGGAACGGAGCACGGGGGGTGGAACGGAGCACGGGGAGGGGGTGGATCGGAGTGCAGGGGGGGTGATTGGAGCACGGGGGGGTGATTGGAGCACGGGGGGGAGCGGAGCACAGGACGGAGGGGAGCGGGGCAGTGTACCGGGCAGATCGGAGGGCTGTGGGGGGCGATCGGTGGGGTGGGGGCACATTAGTATTTCCAGCCATGGCCGATGATATTTCAGCATCGGCCATGGCTGGATTGTAATATTTCACCCGTTATAATAGGTGAAATATTACAAATCGCTCTGATTGGCAGTTTCACTTTCAACAGCCAATCAGAGCGATCGTAGCCACGGGGGGGTGAAGCCACCCCCCCTGGGCTAAACTACCACTCCCCCTGTCCCTGCAGATCGGGTGAAATGGGAGTTAACCCTTTCACCCGATCTGCAGGGACGCGATCTTTCCATGACGCCACATAGGCGTCATGGGTCGGATTGGCACCGACTTTCATGACGCCTACGTGGCGTCATGGGTCGGGAAGGGGTTAAGCTTTTGATATCACTTACCACAAGGAATGTCACAGCAGCAAGATGGTTGCAGACAACAGTTTACATTAAAGGGATTTTCCAACGGATAAAGTTAATTTCAATCAACATTGTCATGTGCCCTAAAATGTTACCAATAAAAACGTCAACTCGTCCAGCAAAAAACAAGACCTCACATGACTGTGGACCAAAATATGGAAAAATTATAGCTCTCAAAATGTGGTAGCGCAAAAAATATTTTTTGCAATAAAAAGCGTCTTAGTGTGTGACGGCTGCCAATCAAAAATCCACTAGAAAACCCGCTATAAATATTAAATCAAACCCCCCTTCATCACCCCCTTAGTAAGGGAAAATTTAAAAAAAAAAATGTATTTCTTTCCATTTTCCCATTAGGGTTGGGGCTAAAGTTAGGGTTAGGATAACATTTACGGTTGGGAGTAGGGTTGGGATTAGGGTTAGGGTTGTGTCAGGGTTAGGGGTGTGGTTAAGGTTACAGTTGAGATTAGGGTTAGGGGTGTGGTTAAGGTTACAGTTGAGATTAGGGTTAGGGGTGTGTTTGGATTAGGGTTTTAGTTATAATTGGGGAGTTTCCACTGTTTAGGCACATCAGGAACTCTACAAACGCGACATGGCATCCGATCTCAATTCCAGCCAATTCTGCATTGAAAAAGCAAAACAGTGCTACTTCCCTTCTGAGCTCTCCTGTGCGCCCAAACAGGGGTTTACCCTTGGGAAAATACAAAACTGGGGGTTAAAAAATAATTTTTGTGGAAAAAAAAGGATTATTTATTTTCACGGCTCTGCTTTATAAACTGTAGTGAAACACTTGGGGGTTCAAAGTTCTCACAACACATCTATATAAGTTCCTTGGGGGGTCTAGTTTCCAATTTGGGGTCACTTGTGGGGGGTTTCTACTGTTCAGGTGCATTAGGGGCTCTGCAAACGTAATGTGGGGCCTGCAGACCAATCCATCTAAGTCTGCATTCCAAATGGTGCTCCTTCCCTTCCAAGCTCTGCCATGCGCCCAAACGGTGGTTACCCCCCACATATTGGGTATCAGCATACTCAGGACAAATTGTACAACAACTTTGTTCTCTTACCCTTGGGAAAATAACAAATTTGGGGCGAAAAGATCATTTTTTGTGAAAAAAATATGATTTTTTATTTTTACGGCTCTGCATTATAAACTTCTGTGAAGCACTTGGTGGGTCAAAGTGCTCACCACACATCTAGATAAGTTCCTTAGGGGGTCTACTTTCCAAAATGGTGTCACATGTGGGGCGGTTTCAATGTTTAGGCACATCAGTGGCTCTCCAAACGCAACATGGCGTCCCATCTCAATTCCAGTCAAATTTGCATTGAAAAGTCAAACGACACTCCTTCCCTTCCGAGCTCTCCCTTGCGCCCAACCAGTTGTTTACCCCCACATTTGGGGTATCAGCGTACTCAGGACAAATTGTACAACAACTTTTGGTGTCCATTTTCTCCTGTTACCATTGGTAAAATAAAACAAATTGGAGCTGAAGTAATTTTTTTGTGAAAAAGTTAAATGTTCATTTTTATTTAAACATTCCAAAAATTCCTGTGAAACACCTGAAGGGTTAATAAACTTCTTGAATGTGGTTTTGAGCACCTTGAGGGGTGCAGTTTCTAGAATGGTGTCACACTTGGTAATTTTCTATCATATAGACCCCTCAAAATTACTTCAAATGAGATGTGGTCCCTAAAAAAAAATGGTGTTGTAAAAATGAGAAATTGTTGGTCAACTTTTAACCCTTATAACTCCCTAACAAAAAAAAATGTTTGTTCCAAAATTGTGCTGATGTAAAGTAGACATGTGGGAAATGTTACTTATTCAGTATTTTGTGTGACATGTCTCTGTGATTGAATTGCATAAAAATTCAAAGTTGGAAAATTGCAAAATGTTCACAATTTTCACCAAATTTCCGTTTTTTTCACACAAACGCAGGTAATATCAAAGAAATTTTACCACTATCATGAAGTACAATGTGTCACGAGAAAACAGTGTCAGAATCACTGGGATCCATTGAAGCGTTCTAGAGTTATAACCCCATAAAGGGACAGTGGTCAGAATTGTAAAAATTGGCCCGGTCATTAACGTGCAAACCACCCTTGGGGGTGAAGGGGTTAAAGGGAACCTGTCACCAATTTTTGCGCCTATGAACAAATTATATTGTGTTGCATCCCACAAACGAGTCTATCAGCTCCCAACTTCCCTTGTATACACCCAAAAATTCCATTTGATATGTTCCCGCACTGTATGTAGATAAGGGTGGTCAGTCCAAAGGGAGTCCTAGCTGCGACGTCTGTCCCTCCTCTCTGCTCCCAATCACATCCTCCTGCTTTATGTGGAGGTGCAACCACATTGGAAACCGAGATATTGTGTCGGCGCAGTAGCCTCGAACCGCACAGGCACACTCCATATAACAGCAGTGTGTACGTGCATAACGACGCCATTCAAATCAAAGCCAGGCGCTTGCGCAGTGACGTTTTATGCTCTGCACACAGTAGTGTAGAGCACTGCGTGCTAGTGCAGTCCTGTGAGGCTACTGCGCAGGTGCGATGCTCAATCCACAATGTGGATAAAGCATCCACATCAATAAAAGCGATTAGGAGCAGAGAGGAGGGACAGACGCTGCAGCGAGGAAGTCCATCGGACCGGACCACCCTTATTTACATACAGCACGGGAGCATATGAAATGGAATATTTTGGCGTATACAATGAGAGTTGGAAGTTGGTAGACATTTGTGGAATGAATCACAGGAGCAATAAAAAGTGGTGGCATTTGTTCATAGGCTCAAAAACTGGTGACAAGTTCCTGTTAACATGGCAGAATTGGGGTTTCTATTTTTATATATTTTATCTTTTTTTCCAGCAGCACTTGATTATAACTGTGGTGTAAGTCTTCAGCACTGAGGAAAAGCAAGATAATTTAAGGGGAACCTGTCAGCAGGATTGTGCTCAGTAACCTACAGACTGTGTCAGGTTGGCACAGTTATACTGATTAAAATGATACCTGGTGATGAAATCCATCTTGTGGTTGTTGATTAATCTGTATTTGCAGTTTTCAGTAAATGAGATTCTCATGCTTCGGGGCAGCCTGTGGGGATGAGGAGGCTTTATCTGGTGCTCTGCTCACTAGTGATGAGCGAATATACTCGTTACTCAAGATTTCCCGAGCATGCTTGGGTGTCCTCCGAGTATTTATAAGTGCTCGGAGATTTAGTTTTCATCACGGCAGTTAAATGATTTACAGCTATTAGCCAGCATAAGTACATGTGGGGGTTGCCTGGTTACTAGGGAATCCCCACATGTAATCAAGCTGGCTAAGAGATGTGAATCATTAAGCTGCCGTGATGAAAACTAAATCTCCGAGCACTTACAAATACTCAGAGGACACCCGAGCATGCTTGGGAAATCTCAAGTAATGAGTATATTCGCTCATCACTACTGCTTACATATTTATCCTTATGGGCTTATGACAGGTCACTGATCCCTCAGTAACCTGTCCCGTTTTACATACTGAATATACTATTGTTTGAAAAAAAGAAAGGTATCATTCTAATCAGTATAACGGCGCCAACCTGACAGTGTCCGTAGGTTACTGAGCACAATCCTGCTGACAAGTTCCCTTTAAGTGTAGAATTCACCCTACATTTCTTTGCTCCTGTTCAATACCATGCCCGATGGATATTATATTTTGCCATTGACATCAATATATCTGCTGTATCATTAACATTCGACGCAGCTTATAGCAGAGGTCAACACTCTTGCTCTCCTCTACAATGGCAGTGCAGAGTTGTGTTTATTGACTGCTACTCACATATCAGTCTTTTGAAAATGCTGCTCTATAGATGCATACAGCAAATGAAAATCATCTGTCATTTGCATTAATAGTACAGTATTTTCAGTTTCAACACCGCTGATCTCCATACCACATATTGGGATAGGATCTTGGAGATGGAAATACCAATGTAAGTCAACTAATGCTAGGCTAGAATAAAAAAATAATATAAATAGCAAAATACTTCATTTCACAAATAAGCTAATAACAACATACAATGTGTAATAATTAGGCAAGCGAGTAGTTTTATGCATATTTTCCAACTCCAAGCTTTATATTTGTATTTGTTGAATGAGGAAGGTGCGGCCTAAGGAGAACAACATCTATCAAAGTGTGCAGAATTATTAGACAGCTTGATTTTCCTCAGGCAAAGCATGGAAAAAGAAAAGCAATTTAACTGACCAAATAGTCAAAAAGTGTCAATAGACTACAGAAAGATGCAGCACTTCTGAAATTGGGGCGTGATCACAGAACCATGAGAAGTAGTGTTGCCAATAATCAACAGGGTTGTAAAAAAACTTGTTGACAAGAAAAGAAGCACATTAACTGCCAAAGATTGCAGAAGAATTAAATAAGAAGCGACCAGGAACCCTTCATCCTCCTGTGCTGTCATATTCCAGAACTGCAACCTCCCTGGAGGCCCAGAACTACAAGGTGCTTAGTGGTCAGACATGGCCGAGGTAAGGAGGCTGGAACCCCACCACCATGGAACAAGACACAGAAGTTGAAACACCAAAACTGGGCCAATAAATATCTGAACACAGATTTTTCAAAGGTTTTATGGACTGATGAGATGAGACTGACTCTTGTTGGACAAGACAAATAGAACTGGATCAGTAACGGGCACAGACCTCCACTAGAAAGGTGGAGGTTGAGCACGGCTATTGCCTGGTATTATTAAAGCACCACTTAAGCACTGTGGAAGCACTAATTGTGCGAAACGGCCGTCGTCCAGCTCACTCTCCCTGCACCCTCGTCGTCTCCGCTCGTCTTTTATGCAAAGTCTGTACATGGATTAAAGACAGATTAAAGATATTCACTTTGCAACCTGGGTGAGTGCCGCATTTTTCTACTTTCTTGTGCAAAGTTTTACGTGCTGTTTTTTTTTTAGCACTGGAGCGGTGCTGCAAATCTAAGTTCCCTGACCATAGCTTTATACTTACTAGCTGTTCCCACAGTTCGGTTCTTGTGCAAACTTGTGACCGCAACTTTTGACTGAGTGAAAGTCAGAGGTAACAGTCACATGCTCTCACCAAGTCCAAGAACTGGTGATGAACGAATATATTCGTTACTCGAGATTTCTCGAGCACGCTCAGGTGTCCTCCAAAGTATTTTTTAGTGCTCGGAGATTTAGTTTTCATCACCTCAGCTGAATGATCTACATCTCTTAGCCAGCATAAGTACATGTGGGGGTTGCTGGATTGCTAGGGAATCCCCACATGTAATCAAGCTGGCTAAGAGATGCAAATCATTCAGCTGAGGTGATGAAAATCTCCAAGCACTAAAAAAATTCTCGGAGGACCCCCGAGCATGCTCGAGAAATCTCGAGTAACGTGTATATTCGATCATCACTACTACCGTGTTTCCCCGAAAGTAAGACAGTGTCTTACATTCTTTTACCACTCAAAAGGCCCACTATGTCTTACTTTCGGGGTATGTCTTACATTGGAAAAAAAAACGCTGCGTTTTATTTCCAACGTACAGTTTACTACCGTACTAGTGTTGAGCGATACCGTCCGATACTTGAAAGTATCGGTATCGGATAGTATCGGCCGATACCCGAAAAATATCGGATATCGCCGATACCGATACCAATACAAGTCAATGGGACACAAGTATCGGAAGGTATCCCTGGATGGTTCCCAGGATCTGAAGGAGAGGAAACTCTCCTTCAGGCCCTGCGATCCATATTTAAGTGTAAAATAAAGAATTAAAATAAAAAATATCGCTATACTTACCCTCTGACGCGCCCTGGTACTAACCGGGAACCTTCCTTCCTTCGAATCAGCGCTTCCAGGACCTGCGGTGACGTCGCGGCTTGTGATTGGTCGCGCGACCGCCCATGTGACCGCTCGCGCGACCAATCAGAAGCCGCGACGTCACCGTGACGTCACCGCAGGTCCTGGAAGCGCTGATTCGAAGGAAGGTTCCCGGTTAGTACCAGGGCGCGTCAGAGGGTAAGTATAGCGGTATTTTTTATTTTAATTCTTTATTTTACACTTAAATATGGATCGCAGGGCCAGAAGGAGAGTTTCCTCTCCTTCAGACCCTGGGAACCATCGAGTTTCGGCCGACCCCGACACTACTCAGCACTACGGTATTTACTACGTCTTACTTTCGGGGTACGTCTTACATTAGCCGACCCCGCTAAAACCCCCACTACGTCTTACTTTCGGGGGTGTCTTAGTATCGGGGAAACACGGTAAGAACTTTATTGTGGCTCCAATAGACTTACATTGAGCTGTGACTTCTGGATCACCCAGCAAACACTGGAGACATCCGGCAGGTCAGAAGCTGTAGAAGACCGACCAGAGAAGTGCCGATAACAGACGAAGACACCGGCTGGCGAGTAGAGTACTAAGGGCAGGGAACTTAGAATAGTAACACCACTCCAGCGGTAAATTAAAAAAATATGAAGGAGTGGTGCTTTAAAGATTAGCTAGTAGGACCTTTTCAGGTTGAAGAAGGGCTCAAAATCAAATCCCAAATTTGTTGGCTTTTTTCTAGATTTAACTTTCTTCAAGCAGTGGTAGAGGAAAAAGTCTGCATCTTTCAAGAAACCATTTTTATGCAGGACAACGCTCCATTATATTCATGGAAGTCTCCGCTGCTTAGCTGGCCAGCAAAGGCCTTAAAGGTGAAAGAATAATGACATAGCCTTGTGGGCCCTTCTTAAACAGGAGATTTACAGTGAAGGAAAACCGTACACCTCTCTGAACAGTGTCTGGGAGGCTGTGGTTGGTGCTGCCCAAAAATGACAAATATATTGGTCACTGATATTTTTATTTGAAATGTCAGAAATATATTTTTGGACATTTTGAGTTGCTTGGTTATTATTCTCACTTTAAAAAAAAAAAAAACAATTGGGATGGAGAATTTACATTTTTCAATTAGTTGCATAATAATTCTGCATGCATAAAAATTCAGGTTTATTAAACCTTTTAGGATTGACTGACAGAACTGTAGTTGTACAATAATAAAAAAAATAATAAATATAAATTGACTAATAATTCTGTACACATTGTATTACAAACATGTCGGATTGATTCTGGATAAAATTAAAGGAGGCGCCTCACTATGCGGCTTCATTTAGACGTCTGATTTTCGTGTACTGTACATGTTCTAGGAAAGATTTTTGTCAATAGAACATGTTCCCATTATAATCTATGGTGGTGCCCAAGTTTTTTTGTGGACAGTGTGTTAGGAAGAAAAATTATGGAAACAGGTCAATTTCTTATTTTCGTCACGGAGGAAAATTATCCATAGAAGTTTACAAGCCTCCGAAAACTCACTGACAGCACATGGATGCCATGCATGTTCAGTCTGCTGCCCCATAATCACATGGTAGTGGCAAAGAGAAGCTTTGCAGTCCTTTGTTTTTTTTTTGAGAGGGGATATAAGAAAATCATTGATGAAACAATAATGGTGAAATGGACACTGGCCAAATAGTGATGAAAATCACTTTCTGTGTTTGAGAAAAAAAATCACCGACGTGTGAAGGAGGCCTTGCTATATCCTCGTACTACACAGGGCCTGTTTGCATAAGTAAATGGAAGTGTGTAAGGTATTAATGAATGAAACATTGCCTTAATATGAGCCGAAATCAATTGTGACAAGTTGAAATTTTGAATACATATTTAATGCATAAAATTTAAGCAAAACATTAGTCCTATAAAAGGATTAAATAGTCACATTATCCTAGCACCTTCTGTGTCCAACATATCAAATATCCTATACCAAATAAATAAAAAAAAAATAATAAAAGTAAAGGCTGAGAGATGTGGACAATGCTTGACTATGGTAATTTAAGACGGGCTATTTTGGCTGCTAGATAAAAGTATGTAAAGATTTTGCTCCGAAGTAATTAGTGTGGAGTTTCTGCTCTAAAACTTGTAAATAAAGCAACAAAGACAACAGCGCCAAATCTATGCACAATAACCAGAGAGTCCAACGTTCTGATCATATTAAGCCTAAGGCAAGACCAAAAATTAGAATGTAAGAGGACCCAAATAGAGAAGACAAAATACTCGAATACAAAGCTTTACCGCTTGTGGCTCCAATCTACACAAAGGGGCCACGGACTGATGACCGCTACTCTAACAAGTCATTTACCAAATGATACACAGTCTGAATACATTCATTATTGTAACTTAGAGAGAAAAAAAAAGAATAAATTAGATCTTCGATCTTAACTAGCTACTTGTTCTGAAAATCTAAGCATGGGTGCGTATTTGTGAATTGCATGCTTATTTTAAGATACTACGTGACAAGGGTTATCACAAGGTCTTCTACTCTGACAAGACCATGGACATAAAATTAGCAGAAGATTCCATATTTACATGCACATACCAAATGACCAGAGTGAATCACAGCAAAAAAAGGAGCAAGCTGCAGGTTTAAAAGAGAAAAGAAGCAGAATCAGCAGGAAAGAGTAGGTCTAATCGAGCCATGATGGATCTGTGTACAGTCCTGATACAGTGATGAACTAGGCATCTGGTAGCACCTCAAGTCATTATCTGTCCCTATCTGATAGTGAAGTGAAAGGGCATGGAGAGAGTCCAGATCCAGGAAGCAAATCATGTGAGAGCAGGCAGAGCTATAGATCAAAGTGCTTCCACTGTATCCAGAGTTACTGTCATCCCTCCAAACCAGGCTCCAGCAGCAGGCACAACCAGGCGGCAGAAAACCAGAAAGGATCCAGAGATTATAAAAAGAGATGGAGAGAAGAAACCAGAGACAGACTGGCAGGACGGGGCCTAGGCAGCTGCTTTACATCCTCACATGAAGTGAAGGAAATGTTGCCTCGTTAATTCTAATTCATGATTTCACATAGATTAGAAATAAAATGGCTTGGAGGATTTATATATACAAAAAGACGTTTTACTGTATATATCCCGCACGGCATTGCCGTATACAGGAGCTACGCTGGGGTTACAGTATATATCCCGCACGGCATTGCCGTATACAGGAGCTACGCTGGGGTTACAGTATATATCCCGCACGGCATTGCCGTATACAGGAGCTATGCCGGGGTTACTGTATATATCCAGCACGGCATTGCCGTATACAGGAGCTACGCTGGTGTTACAGTATATATCCCGCACGGCATTGCCGTATACAGGAGCTATTCCGGCGTTACTGTATATATCCGCACGGCATTGCTGTATACAGGAGCTACGCTGGTGTTACTGTATATATCCCGCACGGCATTGCCGTATACAGGAGCTACGCTGGGGTTACTGTATATATCCCGCACAACATTGCCGTATACAGGAGCTATGCCGGGGTTACTGTATATATCCAGCACGGCATTGCCGTATACAGGAGCTACGCTGGGGTTACAGTATATATCCCGCACGGCATTGCCGTATACAGGAGCTACGCTGGGGTTACTGTATATATCCCGCACGGCATTGCCGTATACAGGAGCTACGCTGGTGTTACTGTATATATCCCGCACGGCATTGCCGTATACAGGAGCTACGCTGGGGTTACAGTATATATCCCGCACGGCATTGCCGTATACAGGAGCTACGCTGGGGTTACTGTATATATCCCGCACGGCATTGCCGTATACAGGAGCTACGCTGGTGTTACTGTATATATCCCGCACGGCATTGCCGTATACAGGAGCTACGCTGGGGTTACAGTATATATCCCGCACGGCATTGCCGTATACAGGAGCTACGCTGGGGTTACAGTATATATCCCGCACGGCATTGCTGTATACAGGAGCTATTCCGGCGTTACTGTATATATCCGCACGGCATTGCTGTATACAGGAGCTACGCTGGTGTTACTGTATATATCCCGCACGGCATTGCCGTATACAGGAGCTACGCTGGTGTTACTGTATATATCCCGCACGGCATTGCCGTACACAGGAGCTACGCTGGGGTTACAGTATATATCCCGCACGGCATTGCCGTACACAGGAGCTACGCTGGGGTTACTGTATATATCCCGCACGGCATTGCCGTATACAGGAGCTACGCTGGGGTTACAGTATATATCCCGCACGGCATTGCCGTATACAGGAGCTACGCTGGGGTTACAGTATATATCCCGCACAACATTGCCGTATACAGGAGCTATGCCGGGGTTACTGTATATATCCCGCACGGCATTGCCGTATACAGGAGCTACGCTGGGGTTACAGTATATATCCCGCACGGCATTGCCATATACAGGAGCTATTCCGGGGTTACTGTATATATCCCGCACGGCATTGCCGTATACAGGAGCTACGCTGGTGTTACTGTATATATCCCGCACGGCATTGCCGTATACAGGAGCTACGCTGGGGTTACAGTATATATCCCGCACGGCATTGCCATATACAGGAGCTATTCCGGGGTTACTGTATATATCCCGCACGGCATTGCCGTATACAGGAGCTACGCTGGTGTTACTGTATATATCCCGCACGGCATTGCCGTATACAGGAGCTACGCTGGGGTTACAGTATATATCCCGCACGGCATTGCCATATACAGGAGCTATTCCGGGGTTACTGTATATATCCCGCACGGCATTGCCGTATACAGGAGCTACGCTGGTGTTACTGTATATATCCCGCACGGCATTGCTGTATACAGGAGCTACGCTGGGGTTACTGTATATATCCCGCACGGCATTGCCGTATACAGGAGCTACGCTGGCGTTACTGTATATATCCCGCACGGCATTGCCGTATACAGGAGCTACGCTGGCGTTACTGTATATATCCCGCACGGCATTGCCGTATACAGGAGCTATTCCGGCGTTACTGTATATATCCCGCACGGCATTGCCGTATACAGGAGCTATGCTGGGGTTACTGTATATATCTGCACGGCATTGCCGTATACAGGAGCTACGCTGGGGTTACTGTATATATCCCGCACAACATTGCCGTATACAGGAGCTATGCCGGGGTTACTGTATATATCCCGCACGGCATTGCCGTATACAGGAGCTACGCTGGGGTTACAGTATATATCCCGCACGGCATTGCCATATACAGGAGCTATTCCGGGGTTACTGTATATATCCCGCACGGCATTGCCGTATACAGGAGCTACGCTGGTGTTACTGTATATATCCCGCACGGCATTGCCGTATACAGGAGCTACGCTGGTGTTACTGTATATATCCCGCACGGCATTGTCATATACAGGAGCTATTCCGGGGTTACTGTATATATCCCGCACGGCATTGCCGTATACAGGAGCTACACTGGTGTTACTGTATATATCCCGCACGGCATTGCCGTATACAGGAGCTACGCTGGGGTTACTGTATATATCCCGCACGGCATTGCCGTATACAGGAGCTACGCTGGTGTTACTGTATATATCCCGCACGGCATTGCCGTATACAGGAGCTACGCTGGTGTTACTGTATATATCCCGCACGGCATTGCCGTATACAGGAGCTACGCTGGGGTTACTGTATATATCCCGCACGGCATTGCCGTATACAGGAGCTACGCTGGTGTTACTGTATATATCCCGCACGGCATTGCCGTATACAGGAGCTACGCTGGTGTTACTGTATATATCCCGCACGGCATTGCCGTATACAGGAGCTACGCTGGGGTTATTGTATATATCCCGCACTGCATTGCTGTATACAGGAGCTACGCTGGTGTTACTGTATATATCCCGCACAACATTGCCGTATACAGGAGCTACGCTGGCGTTACTGTATATATCCCGCACGGCATTGCTGTACACAGGAGCTACGCTGGCGTTACTGTATATATCCCGCACGGCATTGCCGTACACAGGAGCTACGCTGGGGTTACTGTATATATCCCGCACGGCATTGCCGTATACAGGAGCTACGCTGGGGTTACTGTATATATCCCGCACGGCATTGCCGTATACAGGAGCTACGCTGGGGTTACTGTATATATCCCGCACGGCATTGCCGTATACAGGAGCTACGCTGGTGTTACTGTACATATCCCGCACGGCATTGCCGTATACAGGAGCTACGCTGGTGTTACTGTATATATCCCGCACGGCATTGCCGTATACAGGAGCTACGCTGGTGTTACTGTATATATCCCGCACGGCATTGCCGTATACAGGAGCTACGCTGGTGTTACTGTATATATCCCGCACGGCATTGCCGTATACAGGAGCTACGCTGGTGTTACTGTATATATCCCGCACGGCATTGCCGTATACAGGAGCTACGCTGGGGTTACAGTATATATCCCGCACGGCATTGCTGTATACAGGAGCTACGCTGGGGTTATTGTATATATCCCGCACGGCATTGCCGTATACAGGAGCTACGCTGGGGTTATTGTATATATCCCGCACGGCATTGCTGTATACAGGAGCTACGCTGGGGTTATTGTATATATCCCGCACGGCATTGCTGTATACAGGAGCTACGCTGGTGTTACTGTACATATCCCGCACGGCATTGCCGTATACAGGAGCTACGCTGGTGTTACTGTATATATCCCGCACGGCATTGCCGTATACAGGAGCTACGCTGGTGTTACTGTATATATCCCGCACGGCATTGCCGTATACAGGAGCTACGCTGGTGTTACTGTATATATCCCGCACGGCATTGCCGTATACAGGAGCTACGCTGGGGTTACAGTATATATCCCGCACGGCATTGCTGTATACAGGAGCTACGCTGGGGTTATTGTATATATCCCGCACGGCATTGCCGTATACAGGAGCTACGCTGGGGTTATTGTATATATCCCGCACGGCATTGCTGTATACAGGAGCTACGCTGGTGTTACTGTATATATCCCGCACGGCATTGCCGTATACAGGAGCTACGCTGGTGTTACTGTATATATCCCGCATGGCATTGCCGTATACAGGAGCTACGCTGGGGTTACTGTATATATCCCGCACGGCATTGCTGTATACAGGAGCTACGCTGGTGTTACTGTATATATCCCGCACGGCATTGCCGTATACAGGAGCTACGCTGGGGTTATTGTGTATATCCCGCACGGCATTGCTGTATACAGGAGCTACGCTGGTGTTACTGTATATATCCCGCACGGCATTGCCGTATACAGGAGCTACGCTGGTGTTACTGTACATATCCCGCACGGCATTGCCGTATACAGGAGCTACGCTGGGGTTACTGTATATATCCCGCACGGCATTGCCGTATACAGGAGCTACGCTGGTGTTACTGTATATATCCCGCACGGCATTGCCGTATACAGGAGCTACGCTGGGGTTATTGTGTATATCCCGCACGGCATTGCTGTATACAGGAGCTATGCTGGGGTTACTGTATATATCCCGCACGGCATTGCCGTATACAGGAGCTACGCTGGGGTTATTGTGTATATCCCGCACGGCATTGCTGTATACAGGAGCTACGCTGGTGTTACTGTATATATCCCGCACGGCATTGCCGTATACAGGAGCTACGCTGGTGTTACTGTATATATCCCGCACGGCATTGCTGTATACAGGAGCTACGCTGGGGTTATTGTGTATATCTCACACGGCATTGCTGTATACAGGAGCTGTGTAGAAAATAACCACCTAATGCTGAATAACTGTGGCCATCTCCCATAAGGGGGGTTATTTCACTTGGCCTGCCATACATTTGCAATGGTTACATAGATGTGACTATAAGAATACTGAATTCAAAAAGCGTCCATTACCCTACACTGACATCAACATGAACTGCTGTGCCGTCCCACTAGACAAATGATATGGGAAAGTTCTGAACAAATATGTATATAGTAAACGACATTGTTTATCCCGACTACAAAACGGCAAGAGTGATAGAAACGTTGGAAAGGTGCTATAACCAGTACGAGAGCACCTCCACCCAGGATAATCTACATGTGTTATATTTATAAAATAGAATGTCAGTTCTAGGGATGCCATTCAGAGTTTATTAAATCTCAAATACTACAAGATGCTGTACGGAGAACGTTCTTATACGCAGCAGATGAAATGGTGGTAATAAAAATATGTAACAGAAAAGGCAATCCTACTAACAGCGAAAATAGCAAGAGAGGAAAGATGTCTTCCAATTACTTCAGTTTACAAAACAAAGAGAAAACATCTCAGAAAAGTAAATAGGGCAACAATTATCAAAAAGAAAAAAAGTACTGTAATATTATAACCCTGCAGCCAAATGTTAGGAATGATTAACCGCTACCATATGGGCGAATATACAGCAGCATTCCTGTAATAATTACCAGACTATTAAACATCAAAATAAAACATTTTGTAACTATAAAAACATTACCTATAATTCACCATATCTAACCAATCAATGTAGTTTTTCTGCGTGTTATTTCTGCACTCTGGTTTGTACCCTGTATCGCTATCATGTATCCGGAAACATCAGCATCCTACAAGAATTCAGCGCTCCAATGTTTAGCTCCTGGCATTAAACTTACCATCAGTGCACACATACAACAGAGAAAAGAAGAAAAAACACGCAAGGATGCCAACGGGCACTGCCCGCTCCCGGCACTGTGCCCTGCACCGCCGCTGCATTATTATTATTTATTAATATAGCATGGGGCTGTACATGAGAATATTATACATGCGAGCAGGTGGCATTTCTATCTTCAGAGATAGTTATCCAAAATTAACAGAAACATGTCACCAGAACGATGCAGAAAAATAATGTGGTGGTTACAAATATCTATTTCGGCAAAATTGTATAATTACACTATAATGAATATATATATATATATATATATATATATATATATATATAAAAATATATATATATATATATATATATACACACACACATATATACACAAATATATATACATACATTATATATACATACTATACACACACAT
This sequence comes from Ranitomeya imitator, assembly GCF_032444005.1. NCBI lineage: Eukaryota > Metazoa > Chordata > Amphibia > Anura > Dendrobatidae > Ranitomeya > Ranitomeya imitator. The sequence goes on from NC_091282.1 coordinate 1,037,901,134, forward strand.
ATATATATATATACATACATTATATATACATACTATACACACACATATATATATATATACATACATATATATACACACACACACCGTATATAAACACACACAAACATGCATGCACATGTAAATCTGTAAAACATTTTAATCACAGCTAGAGACTATAAAGAACTATCTATATCTATATATCATCTGCACACATACGTTACAGTGCTGCCCTTTAGTTTCCAGCTGTCATACATTGGACAGTTATTAGTAACACGGAGTCCTCGCATTCTGTGACATGGAGTCTATGACAGTCGTTGGAGAAATGTACCGCACTCCGGTGAGGACGCCACACACTACACCCGGCATTCGGTCTCTTCACGCAATCCCGATGATGAGCTGTAACGGCTTCAGTGATTCCTCGGTGCCGCCATCCCCCGGTCCACACCCGGCAGGCAGGGGGCTGTGCCCGGCCCCTCATCCCCCGGTGGCGCCACCCGCCGAGCGCGCGGCAGAACGGAGACAAAACAACAGCGAAACTTTCTTCAGAGACACAAGAGACCAGAAGGAAGAGCCGGCGGTGCCCCCGCTCCGGACACTGCGGACTCGCCCAGTGCCACCTGCTGCACCACATGCTCTGCTGCCATCCTGCCCAGCAGCTACATGCGGCCGCACTATGTGCCATGGCATGTATGGAGGCGAAGAGAACAATGCGCTGCTGCTCGGGTGAGGAAGGAGTGGACTAATAGGGGGCACCGGCCATATTCAATAACAGCTAGATATACTGAGAACAATGGATCCGATCACAAACTGTATGCACGTGCTAATTATAATATATAATACATGGAATTACACAGATACAAACATTATATATATATATTTTACACATACACACATTTCACATACACATATTACACATACAGACATACATATATATATATTACACATATGCACAAACATATATATATATATATATATATATATATATATATATATATATATACACATACACAATTTACACATTGTACAGGTCCCCTCTAAAATGTAAAATATTGCGGAATATGTTGGTGCTGTAGAAATAAAATTATTATTATTTCACACACATATTGAACACATATATTTTGCATATATATTACACATTGTACATAAATTACACATAAAATACACAGAGGGGAGAGGGGTCCTCTCCCCTCTGTACCAGTCGGTCACTGTAAACCTGTTTACTGTAATCGATATCTATAACCCTGTATGTAACTCCTTTCTCATGTACAGCACCATGGAATTAATGGTGCTATATAAATAAATAAATAATAATATACAAACATTTATTACACATTGTACATACACATTATACACATACAAATATTACACATTATACATACATACATTACAGATATGCACACACACATTACATAAACATTACACACATATATATATTATACATACATATTTTACATATATGCACACATTTATTACACATATTATACATACATATTACACATATGCACACTTTATACAAACATATTAAACATACATATATTAAACATACATATATTACACATACATACTGTATATTACACATTACACACATTACTCATATTATGCATACATATTTTACACATGCACACACATTTATTACACATATATTACTCATATTATACATCCATATATTACTCATATTATACATACATATATTACACATGCACACAATTATTACACATATACATCCATATATTACTCATATTATACATACATATATTACACATGCACACAATTATTACACATATACATCCACATATTACTTATATTATACATACATATATTACACATGCACACAATTATTACACATATTATACATACATATATTACTCATATTATACATCTATATATTACTCATATTATACATACATACATATATTACACATGCACACAATTATTACACATATTATACATACATATATTACTCATTATACAAAAAAATTTAGAATTGAGAGTCCTGAGTGGTTGATACCTTTTAATGGCTAACTGAAAAAATGGTAACAAATTGCAAACTTTCCTGAGGAAGGGGCCTGCGTAGTCTTGAAAGTTTGCAATTTGTTACCATGTTTCCAGTTAGCCATTAAAAGGTATCAACCACTGAGGACTCTCAATTCTAAATATTTTTCTATCTACTGACTAACACGGTACCAAGATATATTTCTTTCCTGTATCATATTATACATACATGTATTATACATCCATATATTACTCATATTATACATACATACATTACACATGCACACAATTATTACACATATTATACATACATATATTACTCATATTCTACATCCATATATTACACACATACATATATTACTCATACTCTACATACATACATATATTACATATATGCACACACACATTTATTACACAGAGAAGCTCCTGTATTATATATATATGAGAATTACAATTTCACAACTTTTCGGATTCTATACAATGTGCCAGAAGCTGCCTGAGACTATAGATCTAGAAGAGCAATAGCACAATAATTCCGGATGATACCAGAACAGTGTACATAGATTCAGGTGTAAATATGTAGAATTTTTATTTTTTGAAACTCCGGACGATATTAATCTAGCATGAGGTATATTGCTCTCCAGGAAATCCAGAATTGCTCCACGTATGAGGCTCCTCCTGGACGGCCGCACAGGGAACCTTATTAGCACAGCTCGGGCCGCGGTCAGTGGACAGGGAACGGACGGACACACCGGCGGGGCCGCGAATACCGGACACACCGGCGGGGTTGGAAGCAGATGTGTGACAGGGGGCAATGGCGTCACGTGTTCCCCTTCCTGCCGCTCGGGGGGCCGCCGCACACCGCCCGTGGCCCGCTCTGTGGCAGCCCCGGTGCCGGCCGTGCAGGTGATGAGGCTGCGGGGTCTCCGCCGCTCACGCTGATTGGCCGCGGCGTTGACAGCTCAGAGTCCTATTGTAGGGAGCCGGCCCCGCCCCCGCCAGGGCCCTGGGACCATTGATAAAAGTAAGTGCCTGCTGCCCCGGTGCTGACAGTCCGCCACAGCTGGAGCCCGTGCCAGCCTGCACCGGACGATGCCCCCGAGCGGCCGGGGCTGAGCCGCATTGGATCCCTCAGCGTACCGCGACCCCCCGGTGTACAGCCCGGAGCTGTGCAGCCCCAACATGATCGCCGCCCAGGCCAAGCTGGTGTACCAGCTGAACAAGTACTACACGGAGCGCTGCCAGGCCCGCAAGGCGGCCATCGCCAAGACCATCCGCGAGGTGTGCAAGGTGGTGTCCGACGTGCTGAAGGAGGTGGAGGTGCAGGAGCCGCGCTTCATCAGCTCCCTCACCGAGATCGACGCCCGCTACGAGGGCCTGGAGGTGGTGTCCCCCACGGAGTTCGAGGTGGTCCTCTACCTCAACCAGATGGGGGTCTTCAACTTCGTGGACGACGGCTCCCTGCCGGGCTGCGCCGTGCTGAAGCTGAGCGATGGCCGCAAGCGCAGCATGTCCCTCTGGGTGGAGTTCATCACGGCCTCCGGGTACCTGTCCGCCCGCAAGATCCGCTCCCGCTTCCAGACGCTGGTGGCCCAGGCCGTGGACAAGTGCAGCTACCGGGACGTGGTGAAGATGATCGCGGACACCAGCGAGGTGCGGCTGCGCATCCGGGAGCGCTACGTGGTGCAGATCACCCCGGCCTTCAAGTGCACGGGCATCTGGCCCCGCAGCGCCGCACAGTGGCCCCTGCCGCACATCCCCTGGCCGGGCCCCAACCGGGTGGCCGAGGTGAAGGCGGAGGGCTTCAACCTGCTCTCCAAGGAGTGCTACTCCCTGACCGGCAAGCAGAGCTCCGCGGAGAGCGACGCCTGGGTGCTGCAGTTCGCGGAGGCGGAGAACCGCCTGCTGCTGGGCGGCTGCCGGAACAAGTGCCTGTCCGTGCTCAAGACCCTGCGGGACCGCCACCTGGAGCTGCCCGGACAGCCGCTGCACAACTACCACATGAAGACCCTGCTGCTGTACGAGTGCGAGAAGCACCCGCGGGAGACGGACTGGGACGAGGCGTGCCTGGGGGACCGGCTCAACGGCATCCTGCTGCAGCTCATCTCCTGCCTGCAGTGCCGCCGCTGCCCGCACTACTTCCTGCCCAACCTCGACCTGTTCCAGGGCAAGCCGCACTCGGCGCTGGAGAGCGCGGCCAAGCAGACGTGGAGGCTGGCCCGGGAGATCCTCACCAACCCCAAGAGCCTGGACAAGCTCTGAGGCCGGCCGCTGCCAGGCAAGACATGGGGGGCTGGCCTGGGGGAGCCTGGACATAGGGGGCTGGCCTGGGGGAGCCTGGACATAGGGGGCTGGCCTGGGGGAGCCTGGACATGGGGGGCTGGCCTGGGGGAGCCTGGCCTGGGGAGCCTGGACAAGCTCTGAGGCCGAGGCGGACATTGGGGGCACCCGCACTGGGACCAGCTGTCCACATTGCACATTGGGTAGACTGGCAGCCTGTGTTTATTGTGCCCAGCTCCGTGCCAGGGACATGGCCGTGCACAGGAGGAGACGGGGGACCTCTCCTTCCAGACAATGTGAAGCCAGTCACTACAGCAGTCGGACTTGGAAGGTACATTTCCTATTAGATGAAGCAATGTGCTTCTTCTTTTTTATTTTGCCTGAATGTTTGTCACCAAGTGAACAAAAAATTATTTAAACTATATAATAATGTCTCTTCTAAAGTTCTATGTATGATACAGTGCCAAGGTCCGGCTGTAATAAACAGACTTCAAGATCAGGCCTCTGTCTGCGCAGATGTGTGTGGCCCCCGGGCTGGAGGGGCCACATGGCTAGAGATTGCACAAGGACTGGGAACCAGTAACAGTCAGCCAAACTGGGGAATCAACTACATGAATTAAAATATAGCGTATATATGTCAATACATGTATATATATATCTATATCTATCTATATCTATATCCATCTCACATACAAACTTAACTACACCTTACTGGCTCTGCCCCTTTATAATTCTAGATTCCATTATTCTACTATATACACACAAAACAAACATTAATACACATTCTAGTGCTCTGCACATTTATAATTCTAGATTTCAGTGTAAATATATACACACACACATATATATATATATATATATATATATATATATATACACATACACACAAATGTACACATTAATATTCACATTCTAGTATTCTGCACATTTATAATTCTATATTCCATTAGTCTACTATATACACACATCTATATGTACAATACAAACATTAATATACACATTCTAGTGCTCTGCATTTCATTATATATATATATATATATATATATATATATATATACACACTAATAAAAACACTATTGCTCTATATATAATTCTATATTTAATTCTTCATATATACAAATATATACATTCTAGTGCACTGCATATTTATAATTCTACATTTAATTATGTATTGTATATTATTTACTACACATTAATATACACATTCTAGTGCACTACATTTGTAAATATATATATATATACACACACACATACATTAATACACATGTATAAATTACACACATATTAATATCTGGTGCACTACGTTTCTATGTATTATGCCCCTTCCAGCGCCCTCTCTATTCCCGGCAGATGTCCGTGTAATGCCGGCTGTAGCAGCACAGTGTGAGCTCGCACCGACCTGATCGCTCACACGGTATGTCGGCGGCCGGCAGTAGAGGACGGCTCGCTGTGTTATTAGATCATCATTATCCTGCGCTGTACAGTCCGGTCAGGAGATCAGTGTGAGCCGGCGCTGCACCGGCCGCTGCTCTGCCCCAGCAGGTGATCGAAGCGGCGCTCATCGCTCTTACCTTAGAATCGATCTTCTTAAAGTTGGGATCATCCTCATCCACCTCAAAATAGAGTTCAAAGGAGGTGACGGACAGAGTCCCCTTTACCACCACCGAAGGGGCTATTAACTGGGCTGGGGTGCTCAGACTCACGGGACCTGCCAAAAAACAACAGTGTGAGACCCTGGAGGACAGATGGCCATTGCTACAGAAACAGTGGGCGATACACAGGACACTGCAGGATATTACACGGGACGCTGCAGAGTTTTACACGGGACGCTGCAGAGTATTACACAGGACACTGCAGAGTATTACACAGGACACTGCAGTGCATTACACAGGACACTGCAGGATATTACACAGGACGCTGCAGAGTATTACACGGGACGCTGCAGAGTTTTACACGGGACACTGCAGGATATTACACAGGACACTGCAGGGTATTACACGGGACGCTGCAGAGTTTTACACGGGACGCTGCAGAGTATTACACAGGACACTGCAGAGTATTACACAGGACACTGCAGGATATTACACGGGACGCTGCAGAGTATTACACGGGACGCTGCAGAGTTTTACACGGGACGCTGCAGAGTATTACACGGGACGCTGCAGGGTATTACACGGGACACTGCAGGATATTACACAGGACACTGCAGAGTATTACACAGGACACTGCAGAGTATTACACAGGACACTGCAGAGTATTACATAGGACACCTGGACATTGCAGAGTATTACACAGGACACTGCAGAGTATTACATAGGACACTTGGACATTGCAGAGTATTACACAGGACACTGCAGAGTATTACATAGGACACCTGGACATTGCAGAGTATTACACAGGACACTGCAGAGTATTACATAGGACACTTGGACATTGCAGAGTATTACACAGGACACTGCAGAGTATTACATAGGACACCTGGACATTGCAGAGTATTACACAGGACACTGCAGAGTATTACATAGGACACCTGGACATTGCAGAGTATTACACAGGACACTGCAGAGTATTACATAGGACACTTGGACATTGCAGAGTATTACACAGGACACTGCAGAGTATTACATAGGACACCTGGACATTGCAGAGTATTACACAGGACACTGCAGAGTATTACATAGGACACTTGGACATTGCAGAGTATTACACAGGACACTGCAGAGTATTACATAGGACACCTGGACATTGCAGAGTATTACACAGGACACTGCAGAGTATTACATAGGACACCTGGACATTGCAGAGTATTACACAGGACACTGCAGAGTATTACATAGGACACTGCAGAGTATTACACAGGACAGTGCAGGATATTACACAGGACACTGCAGGATATTACACAGGACACTGCAGAGTATTGCACAGGACTAGTGATGAGTGAATATACTCGTTACTCGAGCATGCTCGGGTGTCGTCTGAGTATTTTTTAGTGCTTGGAGATTTAGTTTTTCTTTCTGCAGCTGAATGATTTACATCTGTTATCCAGCATACAGTAAGTACATGTGGGGACTCCCTAGCAACCAGGCAACCCCCACATGTACTTATGCTGGCTAACAGATGTAAATCATTCAGCTGCGGCAAGAAAAACTAAATCTCCAAGCACTAAAAAATACTCAGAGGACCCCCGAGCGTAGTAACGAGTATATTCACTCATCACTACACAGGACACCTGGACATTGCAGAGTAGAAGGCTACTTTCACACTAGCGTCGGTACGGGGCTGTCGCCATGGTTCGGCCCGACGTACCGACATACGTTGTTAAATGAACAACGGGGGCAGCAGATACAGTTTTTAAACACATCCGCTGCCCCATTCTTAGGTCCGGGGAGGAGGGGGCGGAGTTTCAGCCGCACATGCGCGGTTGGAAATGGCGGACACAACGCACAAAAAAACGTTACATGGGACTTTTTTGTGTCGAGGGTCCGCCAAAACACGACGCATCTGTCGCACGACGTATGCGATTTGTGGCCATACGTCGCAATGCGTCACTAATGAAAGTCTATGGAGAAAAAATGCATCCTGCGGGCAACTTTGCAGGGTGTTTTTTCTCCAAAACAACGCATTGCGACGGCCGTCACACAACGCTAGTGTGAAAGTAGCCTTACACAGGACACCTGGACACTGCAGAGTATTGCACAGGGCACCTGGTTATTCTATGCACGGTATTATGCTGTACACCTGGATAATGCAGTGTATTATACTGGAACCCTGAACATGGCAGAGCATCACATAGGACAAGCAGACAACAAAGTATTACATATGACACCTGGACATAGAGTATCACGCAGGACACCCAGAGAGTGCAGTGGTGTATTGCATATGGACCTTGGATATGGCACAAAATTATCCAGGACATTGCAATATGTAGGTGTCCTACGGTATGTACCTGGTTCGCAGACTGCAGTGCGCTACACAGGACACCTGGAGACTGCAGTGCGCTACACAGGACACCTGGACACTGCAGTGCGCTACACAGGACACCTGGACACTGCAGTGCGCTACACAGGACACCTGGACACTGCAGTGCGCTACACAGGACACCTGGACACTGCAGTGCGCTACACAGGACACCTGGACACTGCAGTGCGCTACACAGGACACCTGGACACTGCAGTGCGCTACACAGGACACCTGGACACTGCAGTGCGCTACACAGGACACCTGGACACTGCAGTGCGCTACACAGGACACCTGGACACTGCAGTGCGCTACACAGGACACCTGGACATTGCAGTGCGCTACACAGGACACCTGGACACTGCAGTGCGCTACACAGGACACCTGGACACTGCAGTGCGCTACACAGGACACCTGGACACGGCAGTGCACTACACAGAACACCTGGACACTGCAGTGTACTACACAGGACACCTAGACACTGCAGTGTACTACACAGGACACTGCAGTGCGCTACACAGGACACCTGGACACTGCAGTGCGCTACACAGGACACTGCAGTGTACTGCACAGGACACCTGGGACACTGCAGTGCATTACACAGGACACCTGGACACTGCAGTGCACTATACAGGACGCCCGGACACTGCAGTTCACTATACAGGACACCCGGACACTGCAGTGCACTATACAGGACGCCCGGACACTGCAGTTAACTATACAGGACGCCCGGACACTGCAGTTCACTATACAGGACGCCCGGACACTTCAGTGCACTATACAGGACGCCCGGACACTGCAGTGCACTATACAGGACGCCCGGACACTGCAGTGCACTATACAGGACGCTCGGACACTTCAGTGCACTATACAGGACGCACGGACACTGCAGTGCACTATACAGGACGCCCGGACACTGCAGTGCACTATACAGGACGCCCGGACACTGCAGTGCACTACACAGGACACTGCAGTGCGCTATACAGGACACCTGGACACTGCAGTGCACTACACAGGACACCTGGACACTGCAGTGCACTACACAGGACACCTGGACACTGCAGTGCGCTATACAGGACACCTGGACACTGCAGTGCACTACACTGGACACTGCAGTGCACTACACAGGACACCTGGACACTGCAGTGCGCTATACAGGACACCTGGACACTGCAGTGCACTATACAGGACACCTGGACACTGCAGTGCGCTATACAGGACACCTGGACACTGCAGTGCACTATACAGGACACCTGGACACTGCAGTGCACTATACAGGACACCTGGACACTGCAGTGGCTATACAGGACACCTGGACACTGCAGTGAGCTATATAGGACGCCCGGACACTGCAGTGCACTACACAGGACACCTGGACACTGCAGTGCACTATACAGGACACCTGGACACTGCAGTGGCTATACAGGACACCTGGACACTGCAGTGCGCTATACAGGACGCCCGGACACTGCAGTGCACTATACAGAACGCCCAGACACTGCAGTGCACTATACAGGACGCCCGGACACTGCAGTGCACTATACAGGACACTGCAGTGCATGATATAGGGCACTTGGACATTACATGGGCACAATACACAGAGCACTACCTGGGTATGAGCTCATCCCTGCTCCTCCGTGCTCAGACAGACTATCTCATACATATCTGCTGATGAGCAGCCGGGGGCTCCTTCCACATCAGTGCAGTCACATTACAATAATCATATCTGTACTACATAGCAGCACACAGACATGGTCGCAGATGTTCGCCTGCTTTTTTTGTAGCTGGAAATACCTACATGTATGATCCTAGTCAATACACACATACTAGTTTTATAGCCAGAATGCTCTTTTTATAGTATAATAGCAGAATGCAAGAACATGTCATATGCAGAATATAGCGGAAATAGATTTTAAAACTATGGAGGCACAAATGCGATTGATTTTTAATAAGTAACCTCACACTTAGTAATAGTGTAATAAGCGTAATAATATAAAGCCTTAATCTTATAGTATTCTGCACAACAGACTAATAGTGTAATAGCATACATACATACACGATAATGTTAATCTTTGAAGCACAATCTAGAAGGACCCGTATACAGCTGCACACAGATGAATAATTCCATCATTACTGGAGAGCATCCCTAATTTATAGACATTTACATACATGCCATAATTACTAGTCTGTATATTATTTCTGCATTTATAGCTACCCATATGTACATACATAAGTTTGATACAATCTAAAGCTACAGCCATGCATAGAAATAATAGTGTGATAATATTTCACTACACATGTAGTCATACTGACAATTTCTGTAGCGCAGTCTCAAACTGTTAAAGTACATAAAGTATGGCTTCACATAATATATACATACTGTACTTATATAATGTTAGTATGTAAAAGGTGCATATATAGCGGTCCATGTACCACTATAATGGTAGGGTGCCCATCTGTAGGGCACAGTATGATATAGGCCTACATAGATGATGATGTATGCGACTTTCATCATGCACTTACGCGAGACCTCTTTCTGCAGAGCATAGCCTCAGAGGTATATGCCCATGTATGACTGCCATATGCCTATTGATCCGCCATACAGTACATTTCTACAAAAAGCCGTGCAGTGCATGAGTGACACGGAAATTCTGGATTAATATAGTGCTGAGGGATGAGGATCACAGGGCCAGGTAATGATTTTGGTGAATTACTGCCAAAGAATTTCAGATGAATTGTCATTTCCATCGATTGTTAGACGGGCGAGTGTCTTTAATCTGCCATCAATCTTCATGTGTGCCATGTGGACAATGAGGAAGATTCTCTGCCGAGATTAGAGCAGGCTCTGCCCTTTATTCCCAGTGTACAGACACATTGTGTTTGCAGATGGGCAGCAGATCGCTACAGAGCTGCCTTGATTTCCCAGTGCTCGTCCTCACAAATGAATGAAATCAGCAGCTCTGTGTTCTTCTGCACTCTGTGCATTAACATGTAATCCAGAGGCAAAATAACATTTTTCCAATCACTCCCTGACATTCAATTACAGGAGGGAGAGGGCAGCTGCGAGAGGCAAGGGCAGGCTGCTCAAAGAGGGCAGGGAGCTGACAATTTACACTTCATTTCCAAGCCACATCACTTTATTATTGAGGATTACCTCTTAATCGTATTGCCATTGTCACGATTATGTCATTAAATCCCTGTCACCTCCATTACTGGACCTTTCTATGCCTTTGCACTTTCGGTGCGGACATCAACAAAGGAAATTAGATGCAAGATTTGAAATTTTCAAAAACCTTTTTTAATTCTAAAACTTCTCAATGATCATTATAGAAAACTATAAATCTAGGTGCAATACTGTAAATGTGTATTGAATTATACATTATTATTAATGGCCGGGCTTTCTGTAAATCCAGTAAACACAGATCGAACAATAAAAGTATAATCGAGAGGATAAAGGAGTTGCTAGAAATTTCCTACTTTTGCCATTAAATGTAATAAAAAAATTTTGTTTTGCTAATTTTCTACCAAAAATAAAATGCTAAACAAATGTGAAAAAGTGATGACACACACATAATGAAATATTGTAATGCAGATGTGGTGCCACAGACATGTTTGATCCATCACCCCACTGCGTAAGCGTCAATTCTATCTACACTGATTACCTAATCTAAATACTAGTGTCTATCATGAAATGTTTATGGTCGCGCCTATTTTCCAACATTATTCTATATATAGATAGATAAATAGATAGATAGATATGAGATAGATAGATAGAGATATAGAGTCTCCTCCTTTTCTTCACTGGGCTGATTGGTCCTGAGAACACACTGTATATGTTACCCTCATGGTTAATGGAGGAAGCTCGCACATACAAGGCCAGACCCTCAGCGGCTTCATTTATTCATCGTCCATGGATTTTAAGCCTCATCATACTCTCCGGGGTATTCCATTCAATGGCGTTTAGAGACTCGTGTGCAGCATGGGGCTGCTGCAAAGAGCTGGGGGGATGCTGCTGCACAAAGTGGTCTGCTCTGAAGCATTTACAGGTATTGTATCTTAAGGTACCAGGTAACTGAATTTTTAGACAAATATCACGAAAATATCTAACAAAAATTATTTTAATTTCCCTTTCTGCCCTACTATACCACCACACGTTCTCTGGAAATTGTGCAGTTACTCTTCATGTGATGTCTGGTAACTAACAATACTGAATTTAGTGACTTGAATTGAGAATTGTATCCATTGCTAACTTTAGAGTCAGTAGTGGGAAATATTAACCATCGAAGGCCCCAAGCCTGTACACACATCCAGAAATAAAAAGGAGCGTGTGCCCTCTACCCGGTCACGGATTCCTCCTTGCAAAGGGATTCATATGAAAGTAAGGGAACGTTTATTTCTCGGCGTTTCTGTGCACATATTCCAATACCGTGACTGCAGATGACAATAAGAGCTATTTGAATTAAACAACATTTGACACTACAATGGTGATTTCATTATTTTGGGCCATTATCGTGTACTTGCATTCTGAGCTAGTTACATTTTCTTTCATTTAATGAACATAATGTTAAATTTCATATGTGTGTCTCAATTAAAATGACTGCTCAGAAATATTGACGGTGAGTTCGACCCCAGTCCAGGTCTCGGAGTACATCATTTGGTAGCGTCTTCTATACTCCACCAGCTAATTGGCCTGGGATGTGACCTACTGAGCAGCAGTGAATGGGACGGATCCTTCTACAGATGTGACGCATGAAGAACCACATTATCCACATTACTGAAGACATGTTGTTGTGTGAAGGGTGGGAATCCTGCGGAGCTAGAAGCTTTTTCACATGTAGCTTTTTGATGCATTTGTTTATCTTATGAACACGCTGCATTTTTACAGTGACTGCAAAACGGATGCGGTTTCTAAAATCATATTCACCGTATATAGTTTTTTTTTAACTTCTGGTGCTTTAACCTGTCGTGCAATCAATTTTCGTTTTTTTGTGCCTTTTCCCCTTTCCTTCAAGAGTCCTAGTTTTTTTTCTTCGTTGACAGTCATACAAGGACCGGCTTTTTGCTAGACAAATTGTAGTCTTGAATGACACCATTCATTATACCATATAATGTAGTGGAAAAGAAAAATTACAAGTGCGGTGAAATTGTGAAAAAAATAAAATAAATAAAACAAAAATGCAATTCCACCATTTTTGGGAGATTATGTTTTTACAGCGTACATTTTGTGGTAAAGATTACTCTAAATCACAATTTCACCAAATCAGTATAATTAGATGGTCATAGATTTTTTTTTTTTATCCAAAAGAAAAGCAATTCAGAAATTTGTAAAAAATAAAATAAAAAATAAATTTTGTTTATATTATTTTCTATTTTTTTTTTTTCATCAATTGATTTGTGTAAAGGCTTTTTTGTCACAAAGAGCTAATGGTTTAATTGATACAATTTGAGGTAGATGTCGTTTTCATCAGTTTTTATTGCATTTTTTTTTTTTTTTAAAGGGAGGACTGCAATCCTGGCATTTAGATTTTTATTCTCATTACAGCACTTGCTAATCGGGTTATTTAATTCTATATTTTGATCAGACTTAAGGATGCGGTAATGACAAATATGTTATTTATTTTTTTAATGGAAAAAATAAAAATAAAAAATGAGGCAGACGGACTTTTAATTTTTTTATACATATTTTAAGAGCTTTTTTAATTTATTTTTTAGTCCCGTCTTGGGAGTTGATTGCTTATACTAAATACTGCAATACAACAGTATTGCGGTATATGACAAAAATCATATTCTTTTATTAAGTTCAGTATATATCGGAGCTTCAGAGGAGCACCAAGATGGCAGCAGTGATGGACTTCATCAGGTCCCAGATGTCCTGGTAACCTATCGGTGACACGCAATGGTGTCAAGGGGTACTCCGCTCCGACCGCGGCTGTTAGACACACATACCAGCTATTTAATATATCCAGAATTTGCTACTAGCTGAGGGAGTTCAGCTCCTGAGACCTATTCACGTGCAATTATCCCCGCAATCTAGTACACAGTACTATGCTAAAGGGTTAAAAAAAAAACAAAACAAAAAAAAAACAGCATGCCAATATTTTTCAGTGTTTTTACTGCAGTTTTTCCCCCCATTGAAAGCAAGATAGGTTAGCAACTAAATTAATGCAGCAAAAATGTAATTTCCACTGCAGTTCTCTGGCCGCTGTCTGCATTTTTCATTCAGAAATAAAGCATAGAAAAGCTACATGTGAACCTGGCATAAAACTTACCGTAGCTTTAATTGTTGGCTGAAACATCAAACAAGTTAGGCAGTACATGAAGTAATATCATATTGGTAGAGGTAGCTTTCAATTTACCTGTCGGATTTTCCAAGTCCTTCTCCTCTAATGATGACAAGGTGTCATCATCCCCTTCCAGAAGGCTATCACTCTCCGAGATCTGCCCTCCCACAACCTGGCTCTTGATTGATTGTTTGCCTTTCACAAGAGTGTTTTCTTCTGGATCTACAAGGAAAATAAGGAAAACATCTGTAAGTGGCAATGACCATAAACAAAGAACACGGTGCACTAACACAACCTGAACAAAGTCACCGCAAATTGCTGAACTTTACAAGCAGGCACTTACTGTAAGTACAACGTATACAGCTACCCTGCATGTGTCATGTGAATTTGGTACTTTGGAATCTCTGTCATTAGTACAATAAATGATAGTTACACATTTATACATTACATACTTTGTGTAATACAATCTGACAAAATATAAATACAATTACATAAAATATATAAAATTAGTGAATACATTTTTAGAATCCTGTTGCAGCAGCCATGTGAATATAGTGTGGAAGCCAGACTGGAGCCATGCGACCTGCCTACTACCTACTGGAATCCTCTTCTCCTCAACTGATTTGTAGCCCACTGCATCATCATCATTGTGGCGCAATACATCTATGACGACACATTGGGCCAACTAATCAGGAGAGGCGCTGGGGATGCCAGCGTCTATGACAACACACTGGGCCTACTAATCAGGAGAGGCGCTAGGGATGCCAGCATCTATGACAACACACTGGGCCTACTAATCAGGAGAGGCGCTAGGGATGCCAGCATCTATGACAACACACTGGGCCTACTAATCAGGAGAGGCGCTAGGGATGCCAGCATCTATGACAACACACTGGGCCTACTAATCAGGAGAGGCGCTAGGGATGCCAGCATCTATGACAACACACTGGGCCTACTAATCAGGAGAGGCGCTGGGGATGCCAGCATCTATGACGACACACTGGGCCTACTAATCAGGAGAGGCGCTGGGGATGCCAGCATCTATGATGACACACTGGGCCTACTAATCAGGAGAGGCGCTGGGGATGCCAGCATCTATGATGACACACTGGGCCTACTAATCAGGAGAGGCGCTGGGGATGCCAGCATCTATGATGACACACTGGGCCTACTAATTAGGAGAGGCGCTGGGGATGCCAGCATCTATGATGACACACTGGGCCTACTAATCAGTAGAGGCGCTGGGGATGCCAGCAGGTGGCAGTTAGCAAGCCTACTGTACCGCGGCCAAGGAATACTGACATGACCCACACATATACAGTGATATCTAGAAGTTCACATTTCTGAGAAGACCATCACCTTTTCCAGAATAGATTTTCTGAGGTCGAATTTAAAAAACACTCCCAAAAACTTTGTTGCCTAAACCAATATTTAAGCTCCACAGAATTACATTGTTCGGAAAGAGTCACACGGCGGTATAACTTGGACGAGGAATGCAATGCAATGCTCGGACTGGCCATCTGCTCTCCCGACAGGAGCGTGACACCATGTACTTCTACGCAGGTGTTATGCTCAGGTCAGGAGAGCAGATGGCCAGTCTGAGCATTGCATTGTGATCCTCATCCAAAATATACAGCGGTGTGACTCTTCCCTAAAAGTGACATCTGGCTCAAACACACAGACCCCAATATGATCTCAAGTCAGAATAGCCATGACATGACCCAGAAGAGGACTGGAGCAGCGCTGGAAACCGGCAATCAGTGAATATATAATAGCACATACACTACACCAACCACACATGAAAACAGGTTTAAGCAATACAAAGTTTTTGGGAGTGTTTCTTTAAAGGTAACCTGTCACCCCCTCAGGTGTTTGTAACCTGCTGCATTCTGACAAGGTGGCTCTTTTAGTTATGCTCCCTGCACACGCTGAAATAAACGTTTACAAAATGTGCTCCCTCATACCGTGAAACCGTCCGGGAGGCGGGACTTTCCTTTCTTATCAGACGCAGCACAGCCGTCACTCCGGGCCTGTCCCCCCGCCTCCTCTTGCTGCATTATCGTCCCCGGCGCCTGCGCTGTAAGTATGAAGGGCAGCGCAACTGCGCATGCCTGAAAAAACCTTAATGCGCAGGCGCCGGGGACGATAATGCTGCAAGAGGAGGCGGCGCACGGCGCGCACAGGCCCGGAGTGACTGATGTGCTGCGTCTGATAAGAAAGGAAAGTCCCGCCTCCCGGATGGATTCACGGTATGAGGGGGCACATTTTATAAATGTTTATTTCAGCATGTGCAGGGAGCATAACTAAAAGAGCCACCTTGTCAGAATGCAGCATTAGTGCTGCACAAGGTGGCTCTTTTAGTTAAACGCCTGAGGGGGGTGAAAGGTTCCCTTTAAGTTCACCCTGAATTTTAAGCACACCAGCCATCTTATTTGATAAAAAACACTACAAACACAAAAAACAAATTCTGTGATGCACTGTCTGATGATCCATGGATATATGATGGCCACAGCCAATTGCTGGTAACGCTGATGTTTTATGCATAATGATATCGTTGCAATGGCCATGCGTTCAACAAAACCTTGTCAGACTGAGGAAACCCAGATACTATTAGGGCTAGATTGACATAATTAATTATTAGAACGTTTCCTCTAAGACATAATGGAACATCTGAACCACATTGTAAATTGGACTGAAAAAAAAAAAAACTTGATGTCTCTGCTAATTCCACTATAAATCCATATTTTACATGAGGACTAACTTGCGGTTATATAGCGGATTTCAGACTATGCATTGCAAAGGGTGAAACTGCAGTGAAATCCACAGAAACAGACTTAGAATGGATTATGAATATATCTTGCAAGTCAACTTTCATGTAAAATGTGTCAGCTACTGTAATACGCTGCAGATTTTCAGCCTGCAAATCCATACATCGAATCTGCAGTGTATCTGATACACATGGATATCCATCTAAGGCCGGCGTCACACTGGCCATTTAAACGGCCCAGTGCAATGCGATAAAAAAAAATTGCATTGCACTCGGACCAATGTTAAGTTATGGGGCAGCTCCCAGTAGCCGACTTTTTGTCGGCCGTTTTCCTCGGTCCAAGACAATCACAGCATGCGAGGAAAACTCTCGGCATATAAGCCTATGGGTGCGAGTGAGACAGCGCACACCACTTGGATAACATCCGAGTGCTGTGTGTTATAAGCGGACCCCAGCAATGGAGGAGATGGAGAAATTCATTTCTCCGCCTCCTCCGCAGCTGTGCTCCGATCCTCCCTGTGCAAGAGAATCGGAGCACAGACGCATGACACTCGCCTCCTGCTCTGCTGCGTACAGGAGCCGAGTGTCATTAGCATATCGCATCCGATGCTCTCGCATCCAATGCAATACGCCAGTGTGACGCCGGCCTAAGAGCCAAAACGGTTTAAATATACATAAAAATGTACTATAAAAAGGTGCATGTAAAAGGCTATTGGTGATTTAGGTTTTCTATTGGGAAAACAAGCTAACAGCCAACATTGTTCTCTATGGCAGTAGTCACCAAACTGCTGAGTTTTCTTCTCACAAAACACAGTAACAACCAACTATTGCCTGAAAATACCCAATAAAGGGAAAAGAGTGTTAAATGGAAGCAAGGAAACAAGCATTGCAGAATTATGGGACCATGAGGCTAAGTTGCTGTATTTCTTTGTGTATAAAATATGTTTTTTAACAATTCAAGTAATGTGGATGTGATTTCATGGAAATTGATGTTACTGTGACGACACTGTTGAAACATTGTTTTGTTTTTGTTTTTAAATTAATTTCTTTTCCCTTTAAGCTTCTATATGAAGTCAGACAAAATAAACAAATTAGAAATTGTATTTTTAAGTGCAGAATTACATAATTTCTGTAATTAAAAAAAAATCTTTATAAAATGCTGTGTCATATCTGCACCAAAACAACATAAAAAAATGGAGCAAACCCCGCAAAAAAAAAAAAAAAAGTTGACCTGAAGCAGAAGATCCATGTACATGCGCTGCTTTCGCAGACTAGGTAATGACAAGTTAATAACACCATTGTGACTAGTTGTATTGATATTTAGACGTCGTACCCCCGTTTGCTGACCTTTTATTTCGCAGAGGTCTGTACATGGAAAGCTACAGATGTCCCCAGCACACTTATCTGCTATTCCACAGCAAACCGTACAATACAAAGGAAAAGGCTTGAACAACCCCGAGGCTTGTATGGCATACTTTCAATCAAGAGGTGCTAGGAAAAATGTCCACCCCCCTCGTGAGAACACTTGTCTTGACATAAATAAAACTCCCCAAAGCTACGAGGCTGCAATGTGAAGAGGAGCGCCCCTAATACAGCCCGAAATGAAACACCATTCCAGTTTGTCAAGGTAGCATATGTGCAACATTTTGCAATTGTTAAACCTGAGCCGAGAAACCCCTTGTCATGGAAAATATGCGGCTTATTGATATTTGGAATGGTTTTCCTGTAATTAACTCCCCCTTGAGGATTTTAAGTTCGCAGCAGCGAAATTACCAACATTGCTTTAATACACACCACATGGGCCGGGGCCGTTCCCAAATCTCAGTGGCCTAATAGCATTCTGCCACAGGAGTTTCTGTTCTTTCCCCCAGTAATTAGAGCGCAGCTACCCCGAGCACAAATTAAAGGATAATGATTGTGTTTAGCACTGGCCATAAAATACCTGCAGTTTATAAACCAAGTCTAGACTTTATAAGTTTAATCATCTCAGGAAGATGTCAGCATTTCCTCAAAAAAAGGTTTGATCAGGGACTTTCTCACATTGCAATCTGCCGAAATCCTACAGCCCCCGAGCTGCACACATCTGCATCATCGGTGATCCACTTTCCCTTTATGCTGATATTTCTGAGAGAGGAGATCAGACTCGGAATTAATGTTCCTTGTGTAACAATCTGGTAGCTTTCTACGCATCCAGCATGTTCACACCACAAGCGACACCCTGCACCATGGAATTAGAGTTTTTAGGAATTTAAGGAAATCTGGTCCAAAATGTTTCCAAAGAAAATTCATTGTTTAATTATGTTTCTATTGTATAATTACATACGTTTATACAAAATAATGTAGCTCATTGTTTGGTTAATATTTGTAAGCCAAAAGCAAGGGAAAGCCTATTACTAGCAAGAGGTGTCAGACCGTTATCCAAAAAGTATTGTTTCTACTTTGCGGAGATCGACATGCTAAGCATGCCGAGATGAGGAGACTTAAAGCCGCAATGCTCCTCTGGGTAATATGCTAATTATGCAAATTGTCTTTTCAGAGAGGAAGAGAGCAAGAACTCTAGTGCCACCTATTGGAAGGTAGCAATCCTACAAGTCAATGTTGACCCTTTAACGAGCCTTGTCACATCACTTAATATAATAGCCAAACCAGAATCTCAATTTGCAGACACTGTTTTTCTGGGTACTTCTAGGATTACTACCTTCCAATAGGAGGCACTAGAGTTCTAGCTCTCTCCCTCTCTGAAGAGACAATTTGCATTCTTAGCGAGAAGATTAGATGGTTGGAGTGGAGGATGTCAAATCAAAGGTAGGTCACTTAGCAATATCAAGCTTTTTTACCCATTTTTTTCTAATAAAGTTATAAGCAAACAAGATGATAAAAAAGTTATCATGTTCTCAAATGTAACTATTTCATTCCTTTGTATATTAAAGGGATTTCCGTGGTTTGATGTAAATTTGTGCAGTCACTCTGTAAATAAAGGTGCGCACACTGCCAGGGCACGGCGCACACTGCCAGGGCATGGTGCACACTGCCAGGGCACGGCGCACACTGCCAGGGCACTGCCTCAACGGTCAGATTGGATTGTGCGGGTGGTCAAGTGTCGACTAGATTCTCATCTGCTACTCTCAATGTCCTATTAAGAAAAGCAAATACAGGCAATACGTACTGCACACTGTCAGGATTTGCCAATCTGCGGTCACAAGGTTATTTCATAAACGTGCCTCAAGCCCGGAAAGTCCTTTAGGAGAATGATGCACATTTGCAACCTATTGCTGACACTCTACAGAAAATGTTTAAGAAAAATAAAACTGATTCTTTTCCCCCCAACTATTAATCACATAATTGCAGCACACCATACAATAATCACCATTTCTCCAAAATGATCAGTAAGATAAATCTTTATCTAGATACCCCCCAAAAATGTAAACTTTGCTGTTCATGATTGGGTAGAAATAAGATTTCTATTTCTACATTGTCTTCAATAGCGAATTACGGTACTTTTTCTTTACCTTTTTGATCTTACATCGAACATTTTAAATGGGATACATTCTTTAATAACTTGTTCCCTACAATTCCCTATTCAGTTTCTAACTGCCTATAAGGTGGTTTTCAGGCTGAAGACTGCAGACTGTCACATTGTGACAATGTGCAACGTGCACAGCGCGAGTCGGCAGATGAGACACTTGTTGGCACAAATCGCATACTTACAGTATGACTGGAAATAGAGGATTCCAACAATGCGCAGCAGTCAGCACCAGCATGGCCTAGTATGGGGACCCCATTATAGCATTTGAGCCAGTACCATGGACAAAGGATCTAGACTAGAAGTGAAACAATCATGGCGACTCGTAATCGCAAACATTAAACCAGTATGGATGCAGTTATTCATTTTTCCTATTGTTTATGAGCAGGACAGCCATATTCAGTGGGTTTCTAACTTCAACATACAATTAATTCCCACAAAAAAAACAGGCTTTTCACATGGCAAATGTAGCACTCACACATTCTTCATACACCGAGATGAACAAATTGTGGTTTATGGTTTTCACCTCTAGTTTTGCGGTTATGCTCCATTCTTCACTACATAGTTACAAATAAATATTATATAGGGGTTTTCACAGTTTATTACTTAAGGGCCTGTTCACAGCACATTTTTTTTTACGTTTAGCAAGTATGCAGGAAAAGTTCATCATGCATAAACCAAACGTGTCCATAGAGCTGCAAGTCCAACAGACCAAAAGGACCGAGCAATGCCATCCTTTGCTCTTCTTACTCCCAGCATTGGCCTGTATCTCCTCTGGGCACACACAGATAAGCCCGTGCAACGCCAAAGGCAACTGAAAAGCTCAAACCATGGACTGACCCAGATAAATTGTGCATACGGCCATGTTGGAGGCTTCTTTGGATGTTGCCATGCTGCTACATTTTGGTAAGTTTTTGTGAGGTTACATATTTGTCCTAAGTTTATCTGGACTGGGTAGTACATATAATATCAATGTAGTATGGAGAATCCCTACAAGTGAAAGGGGCTGCATTGTGACCCATATAATATTGCAACGGTGATAAAGTCCCAGAAGAATCCAACATGGTTGGACTTTTTGCGTCTTACTAATCACAATACCATCGGTGTAGCAATGCAAATAAATACTGTACATTCCCTCGTACAACACTGCAATGCAGCAACGACACTTCACAAACTTCATGTGCAGCTTGTGTTGTGGCCACAGTCTAAAGGGTCGATTTTGACTTTTACGATTGCTACCTATAATAGGTGGCAGTAAAATTTCAGTCTTTGCTTACAAAACAAGTAAAACACATTGTACCAAATGACTAACCGCTTCAACCCGAAGCCTGTTCACTGTTCACTTTCCTGACCTAGACCATTTTATTCAATTCTGACCATTCTCACTTTATGTGGTAATAACAGTTGTCTTTTGTTTTGTTTTTTTACTTTTTTCACTAAATGCTAAAACTGACCTGCCATTATGATTCTCCAGTTCATTGCAAGTTCATAGACACCAAACATGTCTAGGTTGTTTTTTTATCTAAGTGGTGGAAAAAAAATTGCAAACTTTGTTTAAAAAAAAAAATTAAAAAAAATTGTGCCATTTTCTGATACCGGTAGCATTTCCATTTTTCATGATGTTGCGTGAGGACTTATTTTTTGCGCACCGACCTGACATTTTTAATGATACCATTATGGTGCAGATACAATCTTTTGTCATCTCTAGTTATTGCATTTTAATGTAATGTCGTGGCGACCAAAAAAAAAACCTAACTCTGGCATTTGACTTTTTTTTCTTGCTACGCAGTTTATAGATCAGGTTAATCCTTTTTTTTCTATTGATTGATCAGGCAATTCTGAAACCGGCGATACCAAATAGGTTTGTGTTTGAATTTTTATTGTTTTATTTTAAATGAGGCAAAAGGAAGGAGGGGGAGGGGGAGTGGAACTTTTATATGTATATATTTTTTTTTTATATACACTGCTCCAAAAGATAAAGGGAACACTAAAATCCCACATCCTAGATATCACTGAATGAAATATTCCAGATGTAAATCTTTATTCATTACGTTGTGGAATGTGTTGAGAACAATAGAAAATAAAAATGATCAATGTAAAATACAACTAATATCCGACGGAAGTCTGGAGTTGGAATGATGCTCAAAATCGAAGTGGAAAAGGAAGTTGCAGGCTGATCCCACTTCAGTGGAAATACCTCAAGACAAGGAAATGATACTCAGTAGTGTGTGTGTGGCCTCCACGTGCCTGTAGGACTTCCCTACAATGCCTGGGCATGCTCCTGATGAGGCGGCAGATGATCTCCAGAGGGATCTCCTCCCAGACCTGGACTAAAGCATCCGCCAACTCCCGGACAGTCTGTGCTGCAACGCAATGTTGGTGGATGGTGCGAGACATGATGTCCAAGATGTGTGCTGGGTTGTTGCTCTCCTACAGCCCCCTCCACGTCTCCTGGTGTACTGGACTGTCTCGTGATAGCGCCTCCAGGCTCTGGATACTACGCTTACAGACACAGCAAACCCTCTTGCCACAGCTTGCATTGATGTGCCATCCTGGATGAGCTGCACTACCTGAGCCAATTGTGTTTATTGTAGAGTCCGTCTCATGCAACCAAGAGTGTGAAAACGCAACCAACATTCAAAAGTGACTAAAACATGAGCCAGAAAGCATTGGTGCTGAGATGTGGTCTGTGGTCCCTACCTGCAGAACCACTCCTTTATTGAGGGTGTCTTGATAATTGCCAATAATTTCCATCTGTTGTCTATTCCATTTGCACAACAGCATGTGAAATTGATTGTCAAACTGTTGCTTCCTAAGTGGACAGTTTGATATCACAGAAGTTTGATTTACTTAGAGTTATATTCTGTTGTTTAAGTGTTCCCTTTATTCATTTGAGCAGTGTATATTTTTAAAACATTTTTTTTCACTTTTGGCATGCTTCAATAGTCTCCATGGGAGACTAGAAGCTGCCATAACCCGATCGACTCTGCTACAAACAGGCAATGATCAGATCGCCTGTATGGAGCAGAATTACTCACTTGCTATGATCGCCGACCACCGGGCAGCACTCATAGTAATCTGGCAGTGACAACCAAAGAGGTCTGCAGGAGAAATCAGGTTGTCATGCCAACCCATCGGTTACCCACGATCACGTGGTGGGGTCACCCGATGGTCGGATTTCCAAAGCAATTGCTGAACGTGCATGTTAAATGCTGCCGCTGTCAGCTTTTGACAGCGGCATTTAATGGGTGAATAGCTGTGGGTGGATTGCGTTTCCACCCACGACTGTTTTGGGCACATGTCAACTATTCAAAACAGCTGATGTGTCTGGAAAGATGTGGTCTCACAGCCGAAGCCCAGATCAAAGGGATGGTATCCAACATTGGTGTACTATTACACCTGATGTCGGAAAGGGGTTAAATCAGAGTCACATCACACAAAACAGTTAATGAATAACATTTCCCACTTATATACTTTATGTCAACTTTACAATTTTTGAAAAAAATTTTGTTAGGAAGTTAAGGGTTAAAAAGTTGACCAGCGGTTTCCAATTTTTACAACAAAATTTACAAAACCATTTTTTAGGGACCACTTTGCATTTGACGTGACGTTGAGGGGCCTATATGACAGAAAAAGTGACACCATTCTAAAAACTGGACCCCTCAAGGTGCTCAAAACCACAGTCAAAAAGTTTAATACACCGATCATGTGCTTCGAAGGAATTAATGGAATGTGGAAGAATAAACATTTACATTTTTTTTCCACAAAAGTTTTACTTTAGACCCAATTTTTTTTTACATTCACAAACATCAGTAGAAAATTTACCATACAAATTGATGTGCAATTTCTCCTGAGCATAACAATACCCCATATGTTGGGAAAAACCACTGTCTGGGAGCACGGCAGGGCTTGAAGGGGAAGGAGTGCCATTGACTTGTTCAATGCAAAATTTGTTGGAATGATGCTTTTGGAGAGCCCCTGATGAGCCTAAACAGTGGAAATCCCCCACAAATTACACCATTTTGGAAGCTAGACCCCTTTCAGGGAAGTTATCTAGATGTGTGGTGAGCACCTTGAAACCCTAGGTGTTTTTTTAGCCTAAAATTTTGCATTTTCCTAAGAGTAGCAGGAGAAAATGGCCCCCAACATTTGTTATGCAATTTCTCCTAAGTACATGGATACCCCATATGTGTTTGAAAATACTTTTGAGGCACAGGGCAAAGTTGACAAGGGAAGGAGTGCCATATTACAGTGCAGATTTTGCTGCTCTGCTTTGAGGATGCCATTTCACTTTGGCAGAGCCCCAGGGGTGCCAAAACAGCAGAATCCCTATAAGTGACCCCATATTACACCTCTCAATGAATTCATCTAGGGGTGCAGTGATCATATCGACACCACAGATATGTCACAGAATTTTATACCATTGGGTAGTGAAGAAAAAATAATTAACTTTTTTACCACCAAGATTGTGTGTTGGCACCAAATTTTACATTTTCATACTGTGAAAAGGGTAGAAATTGCACAAAAATATGTCCCACGATTTCTGCTGAATGTAGATATACCCTATATATGGGTGTACAGTACTGCTTAGCCACAAGGCGACACTCGCCATTTGCCTCCTAGAGTGCAGATTAGTGCAGATTTTCGTAGACTAGTTTGCGGACTCCATATACAGAGCCCCAAAGTACTAGAAATGCAGAATTCCTCCTCAAGAGATCCCATTTTGGAAATTATACCCCTTTGGGAATTTATCTACAGGTGCAGTGACAATTTTGACTCCATGGGTGCTTTCCAGAAACGAGCAGCAGTGACAATTGCAAACTGCCGCTGTAGACACCAGTACATTATGACCAACCCCATGCTTCTGCAGACACACACCCATAAATTAGGTGGGCTCTCATCACTACAGAAATGTTAAAACATGTGGCCGTTAAATGTGGTTTAGACACACTGGGGCTCAGAAGGGAGGGGGGCATTTGGATTTGGGAGCAGAGAATTTGCTGAATTTCTTATGGGGGTCGAGGAGCTGTTTTGCTTTTACAGAACCTTTGTACTACCAATAACATGGAAGCCCCCGATATTTCCATTGACAGATGACCGGCCTGAGTGGGGATTTGCTTTTTTTGTGGATTGAGTTGAAGCTTTTTTGGGAACATTTTGCATAACATTTATCTGGTGCTTTACGCTGATAACTTACTTTGGGGTTTCTATCTAAATCTCCGAGTGACATGATTCAGATGAAACCCGTGAGGGATCCATTCACCATGAAGAGGCAGCAGAGTTAGACTGGACTCCGTCTGGCCTTTGTTCAGCAGTGTCCTTTTCAGAAATGCACTAAACTGTGGTAGACTGCACTTTTATGCTTGCTTAAAAAGACTGACACCACTGGATCACAAGTCCTATGGGGTCCACAGTGCCTCCCTCTGCCTCATTTTAGCAAATCTTCCTCTGGGAGTTCCATTCTGAATCACGCATGTCAGAGACCTACATGGATGTCTCGGTGGAAGCGTTCAGTGCAGAATCAATGTGTACTTCGATTTTGGGAGGCAGAATGAACCCATCAACAGCAGATGAAAAATTGGTTTTTATTTTTTATGCAGTTCCTCGTATGGTATAAGTGATTAGACTGCTATTCTTTGGGTCGGTGTGATTACAGCGATACCAGATTTATATCGGGTTTGGCTGCTGTCACACACTAAAAGATGCTTTTTTTTTTTTTTGCAAAAACTAGTTTTTTTTTTTTGCATATTTAAACAGCTACAATGTTTCCATATTTCAGCCGACAGAGTCATGTGTCAGCTTCTTATTTGCGGGACAAGTTGACCCTCTTACTGATACTATTTTCAGGCAAATGACATTTTTTGATCGCTTTCTATTCTGATTTTAGAGAGATAAAATTAACAAAAAACAGCAGTTCGGGAGTGTTTTTTTATTATACCGCTTCGCATGTTGTTTTATTTATTTTGTTCATTTCTTTTGAACCTAAATGAATATATATATATATATATATACACACATATATATACAGGACCAAATACACATCAGTTTTGCCAAAGCAAGTGTATAAAGGCAATAGGGATAGGGACTGTGGGGATGTTGGGTAGGAGCTGTAGGGAAGGTGGATGGGGGCAGATCCATTGTGGGGGCTATAGTCCATGGCATAGGGGAGGTGGATGGGGGCAGATCCATTGTGGGGGCTATAGACCATGGCATAGGGGAGGTGGATGGGGGCAGATCCAGGGTGGGGGCTATAGTCCATGGCATAGGGGAGGTGGATGGGGCAGATCCATTGTGGGGGCTATAGTCCATGGCATCATAGTTCTCTTTCTCGCAGTCTATGGCATTCGCTCACATACCGCGCTGCTATCTCCACCGCTCTCTCTTCTTCTCCCAGCAGGATATATGTTTTCTCTTCCTCCTTCATGGTGATGAAGTCTGGGAAGAGATGTGAGAGTCTCCTGAAGTGAGTGTCCCTCACTGCTGAGTATTTGGAGCAGTGTAGCAGGAAGTGGGTTTCGTCCTCTATGGCCTCCTGGTCACAGTTTTGGCACAGTCTTTCCCCCCTAGGCTTGTAGCTCTGCCTGTGTCGGCCACATTCGATGGCCAGACTGTGGGCGCTGAGTCTATATCGGCTCAGGATCTGGCGGTCTCTGGGGTCCGGGAGTTTCTCCAGATATGGCGCCAGTCTGTAGTATCTCTGTAGGCTCCGGTACATGGTCAGTTTCTGTGAGCTGATGATATCATTCTTCCAGTCACTGACATACCTCTCCTGGCCTTCGTCTGCCATCTTCCTGATTCCGGCTTTTGTCAGGTTGTTGTGATTGGTGTTCTGGTCCGGTTGGGTTTGGCTGAGCTGTTCCGAGGGTTCTGGTTTTTCTGTTTCACCTCCATGTATCAGGGCTTTATGGTGATGGCAGCTTGGATTGCTCCTATGCAGGTGAGCCCGGAATGACAGCGCCCTCTTTAGAACTGTTAGGTGTAGAGGGAATCTGCCCAGCTCGGCCCGACAAGCACTGTTGGAGGTGCTCCGATGGACCTGGAGAAGGTGCTTGCAGAATTCCAGGTGGAATATTTCTGTTGGACTGGAATCCCACTTTGACCAGTCTGGGTAGGTGTGAGGACCCCAGACTTCGCTGCCATACAGGAGGATTGAGGCGATGATGGAGTCGAAGATTTTTAGCCAGACCCTCACTGGTGGCTTCAGATGGTAGAGTGTCCTTCGGATGGCATAGAAGGTTTTGCAGGCCTTGTCTTTCAGGGTCTCTATGGCTCGTTTGAAGCTCCCTGACCGGTGAATCTCTAGGCCCAGGTAGGTATATTTGTCTGTTCCTGTGAGGTCGCAGTTGTTGAGGATAAATGATGGGTGTTGGTCTGATCTTCTCTTTCTCCTCTGGAACACCATGGTGTTGGTTTTCTTTAGGTTGACCGGTAGAGCCCAGGTGGAGCTGAATTTCTCTAATATTTTCAGGTTGTCCTGGAGGCCTTTCTCGGTTGGTGACAGCAGCAGCAGGTCATCTGGATACAGCAGGAATTTCACCTGAGCGTCGTGGAGGGTGAGTCCTGGTGCTGAGGAGGATTCCAGGGCGGTAGCCAGCTCGTTGATGTAGATGTTGAAGAGCGTTGGACTTAGGCTGCAGCCTTGTCGGACTCCGCGGCTCTGCTGGAAATAAGCAGTTCTTTTGCCGTTCACACTCACGCTGCAGCGGTTCTCGGTGTAGGAGCTTTTGATGACATCGTAGGTCTTTCCTCCTATTCCACTCTCCAGCAGTTTCAGGAATAAGCCCAGGTGCCACACTGAATCAAAGGCCTTTTTAACCCCTTTACCCCCAAGGGTGGTTTGCACGTCAATGACCAGGCCAATTTTTACAATTCTGACCACTGTCCCTTTATGAAGTTATAACTCCGAAACGCTTCAACGGATCCTGGTGATTCTGACATTGTTTTCTCGAGACATATTGTACTTCATGATAGTGGTAAAAATTTTTTGATAGTACCTGCGTTTATTTGTGAAAAAAACGGAAATTTGGCGAAAATTTTGAAAATTTCGCAATTTTCAAACTTTGAATTTTTATGCAATTAAATCACAGAGATATGTCACACAAAATACTTAATAAGTAACATTTCCCACATGTCTCCTTTACATCAGCATAATTTTGGAACCAATTTTTTTTTTGTTAGGGAGTTATAAGGGTTAAAAGTTGACCAGCAATTTCTCATTTTTACAACACCATTTTTTTTTAGGGACCACGTCTCATTTGAAGTCATTTTGAGGGGTCTATATGATAGAAAATGCCCAAGTGTGACACCATTCTAAAAACTGCACCCCTCAAGGTGCTCAAAACCACATTCAAGAAGTTTATTAACCCTTCAGGTGTTTAATAGGAATTTTTGGAATGTTTAAATAAAAATGAACATTTAACTTTTTTACACAAAAAATTTACTTCAGCTCCAATTTGTTTTATTTTACCAAGGGTAACAGGAGAAATTGGACCCAAAAAGTTGTTGTCCAATTTGTCCTGAGTACGCTGATACCCCATATGTGGCAGTAAACCACTGTTTGGGTGCATGGGAGAGCTCGGAAGGGAAGGAGCGCTATTTGACTTTTCAATGCAAAATTGACAGGAATTGAGATGGGACGCCATGTTGCGTTTGGAGAGCCACTGATGTGCCTAAACATTGAAACCCCCCACAAGTGACACCATTTTGGAAAGTAGACCCCCTAAGGAACTTATCTGGATGTGTGGTGAGCACTGTGACCCACCAAGTGCTTCACAGAAGTTTATAATGCAGAACCGTAAAAATAAAAAATCATTTTTTCACAAAAATTATATTTTTGCCCCCAATTTTTTATTTTTCCAAGGGTAAGAGAAGAAATTGGACCTCAAAAGTTGTTGTCCAATTTGTCCTGAGTACGCTGATACCCCATATGTAGCAGTAAACCACTGTTTGGGCGCATGGGAGAGCTCGGAAGGGAAGGAGCGCAGTTTGACTTTTCAATGCAAAATTGACAGAAATTGAGATGGGACGCCATGTTGCGTTTGGAGAGCCACTGATGTGCCTAAACATTGAAACCCCCCACAAGTGACACCATTTTGGAAAGTAGACCCCCTAAGGAACTTATCTAGAGGTGTGGTGAGCACTTTAACCCACTAAGTGCTTCTCAGAAGTTTATAATGCAGAACCGTAAAAATAAAAAATCATATTTTTTCACAAAAATTATATTTTTGCCCCCAATTTTTTATTTTTCCAAGGGTAAGAGAAGAAATTGGACCTCAAAAGTTGTTGTCCAATTGGTCCCGAGTACGCTGATACCCCATATGTGGCAGTAAACCACTGTTTGGGCGCATGGGAGAGCTCGGAAGGGAAGGAGCGCTATTTGACTTTTCAATGCAAAATTGACAGGAATTGAGATGGGACGCCATGTTGCGTTTGGAGAGCCACTGATGTGCCTAAACATTGAAACCCCCCACAAGTGACACCATTTTGGAAAGTAGACCCCCTAAGGAACTTATCTGGATGTGTGGTGAGCACTTTGACCCACCAAGGGCTTCACAGAAGTTTATAATGCAGAGCCATAAAAATAAAACAAAAATTTTTTCCCACAAAAATTATATTTTAGCCCCCAGTTTTGTATTTTCCCTAGGGTAACAGGAGAAATTGGACCCCAAAAGTTGTTGTCCAATTTGTCCTGAGTACGCTGATACCCCATATGTGGGGGGGAACCACCGTTTGGGCGCATGGGATGGCTCGGAAGGGAAGGAGCGCCATTTGGAATGCAGACTTAGATGGAATGGTCTGCAGGCGTCACATTGCGTTTGCAGAGCCCCTAATGTACCTAAACAGTAGAAACCCCCCACAAGTGACACCATTTTGGAAAGCAGACCCCCTAAGGAACTCATCTTGATGTGTTGTGAGAGCTTTGAACCCCCAAGTATTTCACTACAGTTTATAACGCAGAGCCATGCAAATAAAAAATATTTTTTTTTCCACAAAAATTATATTTTAGCCCCCAGTTTTGTATTTTTCCAAGGTTAGCAGGAGAAATTGGACCCTAAATGTTGTTGTCCAATTTGTCCTAAGTACGCTGATACCCGATATGTGGGGGGGAACCACCGTTTGGGCGCATGGGAGGGCTCGGAAGGGAAGGAGCATCATTTGGAATGCAGACTTAGATGGATTGGTCTGCAGGCGTCACATTGCGTTTGCAGAGCCCCTAATGTACCTAAACAGTAGAAACCCCCCCACAAGTGACCCCACATTGGAAACTAGACCCCTCAATTAACTTATCTAGATGTGTTGTGAGAACTTTGAACCCCCAAGTGTTTCACTACAGTTTATAACGCAGAGCCGTGAAAATAAAAAATCTTTTTGTTTTCCCACAAAAATTATTTTTTAGCCCCCAGTTTTGTATTTTCCCATGGGTAACAGGAGAAATTGGTCCACAAAAGTTGTTGTCCAATTTGTCCTGAGTACGCTGATACCCCATATGTTGGGGTAAACCCCTGTTTGGGCACACAGGAGAGCTCGGAAGGGAAGGAGCACTGTTTTACTTTTTCAACGCAGAATTGGCTGGAATTCAGATCGGACGCCATGTCGTGTTTGGAGAGCCCCTGATGTGCCGAAACAGTGGAAACCCCCCAATTATAACTGAAACCCTAATCTAAAGACACCCCTAACCCTAATTCCAACGGTAACCCTAACCACACCTCTAACCCTGACACACCCCTAACCCTAATCCCAACCCTATTCCCAACTGTAAATGTAATCTAAACCCTAACCCTAACTTTAGCCCCAACCCTAACTGTAGCCCCAACCCTAACCCTAACCCTAGCCCTAACCCTAGCCCTAACCCTAACCCTAGCCCTAACCCTAGCCCTAACCCTAGCCCTAACCCTAGCCCTAACCCTAGCCCTAACCCTAGCCCTAATGGGAAAATGGAAATAAATACATTTTTTTTATTTTTCCCTAACTAAGGGGGTGATGAAGGGGGGTTTGATTTACTTTTATAGCGAGTTTTTTAGCGGATTTTTATGATTGGCAGCCGTCACACACTGAAAGACCCTTTTTATTGCAAAAAATATTTTTTGCAATACCACATTTTGAGAGCTATAATTTTTCCATATTTTGGTCCACAGAGTCATGTGAGGTCTTGTTTTTTGCGGGACGAGTTGACGTTTTTATTGAAAACATTTTTGGGCACGTGACATTTTTTGATCGCTTTTTATTCCGATTTTTGTGAGGAAGAATGACCAAAAGCCAGCTATTCATGAATTTCTATTGGGGGAGGCGTTTATACCGTTCCGCGTTTGGTAAAATTGATAAATCAGTTTTATTCTTCGGGTCAGTACGATTACAGCGATACCTCATTTATATCATTTTTTTATGGTTTGGCGCTTTTATACGATAAAAACTATTTTACAGAAAAAATAATTATTTTTGCATCGCTTTATTCTCAGGACTATAACTTTTTTATTTTTTTGCTGATGATGCTGTATGGCGGCTCTTTTTTTGCGGGACAATATGACGCTTTCAGCGGTACCATGGTTATTTATATCTGTCCTTTTGATCGCGTGTTATTCCACTTTTTGTTCGGCGGTATGATAATAAAGCGTTGTTTTTTGCCTCGTTTTTTTTTTTTTCTTACGGTGTTTACTGAAGGGGTTAACTAGTGGGACAGTTTTATAGGTCGGGTCGTTACGGACGCGGCGATACTAAATATGTGTACTTTTATTGGTTTTTTTTTTATTATTTAGATGAAGAAATGTATTTATGGGAATAATATTTTTTTTTTTTTTTCATTATTTTGGAATATTTTTTTTTATTTTTTTTTCCACATTTGGAAAATTTTTTTTTTACTTTTTTACTTTGTCCCAGGGGGGGACATCACTAATCAGTGATCTGACAGTTTGCACAGCACTCTGTCAGATCACTGATCTGACATGCAGCGCTGCAGGCTTCACAGTGCCTGCTCTGAGCAGGCTCTGTGAAGCCACCTCCCTCCCTGCAGGACCCGGATCCGCGGCCATCTTGGATCCGGGGCTGGAGGGAGCAGGGAGGGAGGTGAGACCCTCGCAGCAACGCGATCACATCGCGTTGCTCCGGGGGTCTCAGGGAAGCCCGCAGGGAGCCCCCTCCCTGCGCGGTGCTTCCCTGCACCGCCGGCACATCGCAATCATCTTTGATCGCGGTCATCTTTGATCGCGGTGTGCCAGGGGTTAATGTGCCGGGGGCGGTCCGTGACCGCTCCTGGCACATAGTGCCGGATGTCAGCTGGGATAAGCAGCTGACACCCGGCCGCGATCGGCCGCGCTCCCCCCGTGAGCGCGGCCGATCGACTATGACGTACTATCCCGTCCAGGGTCAGATAAGCCCAGGGCACCTCGACGGGATAGTACGTCTAAGGTCACAGAGGGGTTAAAGTCCACAAAGCAGGCGTATATCACACACATATATATACACACACATATATATATATATATATATATATACATACATACACACACACATACCGTATATATATATATATATACATATACACACACACACACACCGTATATATACACATATACCGTATATATACACATACCATATATACAAACATACCGTATATATACAAACATATACCGTATATATACAGAGTATATATATATATATATATATATATATATATATATATATATATATATATATATATATATATATATATACATATACATACACACACACATAGGAGATAGATATATAAATCTGTATTCGGTGAGGACCAACTTACATTACTGAGATAGGAAATGGCAGTTGGTGCTGATGAGATTCTATGTAGATGGCAAGGGGAGAGGAAGTAAATGAGCTAGCGGCTCTTCCCCCTCCTCCTGTTTACATAAAATCTTACCAGCAGCAACTGTCCTTTCCTTTGAATAAGAAATTCAGTCTTCACTGAATACAAGTTTTAGAAGTGAATTGATTATTTTGGAAATGAATGATTAGTACTGGGGGAGAAAAAAAAGCTAATTTCTCCAATAAGACACATTCCAAAGTTACTATCAATTTATGAAATAAACATTATAATGTTTGTTACTCTTTAAATTCTGTGCAATTTATAACAGAGGTGCTATTCAGGAACTTACCAACAGAAGTTAATAGCAACTATTTTTTTTTCCACCACACTCCAGCAAAACTTAACATCCCTGAAAGTTCTTATCCAAAAAACAAGGAATCAGCTTAAAATATATTACTGTAATGCAGTATTTTAATTGAATTCATCTAATTAAAAAGGTAAAGATTGTTGTTAAATGTGCTTAACAATTCATCAGCTGCTCCACCACATACATTTTTCAAAAAACAATATTTTGTCTTTCAACTGAATTGGTTAGAGGAGTCCATCCTCAAAGGATCTAGAGTGGAAACTTTATTTAATACATGGGAGAGTTTCATAGCCATTTTACTATTCACAGTCCAGAACAAAGTCAAAACACAACTTGGCACTTTGAAAGGACTACTAGAAGCCCCAACTATTGCACCCACAAAAACACCTTGTAAAACAGGAGCATGCAGGGGATTCACGGACAAGCAACATTCCCTCCTCTCTTTCTTGTGTGTGTTCTGCTTTTTGATATTTATTGGTTAACTCTTACTGATGAAATTAGATTCAATCTCATGAAGGAGCCATCTTTGTAAACAGGTTTGACCGATATGAGACATGGCCACCACCCTCCTGCTTGCTTTGTGTGGATAACGCGCACCTATGTCATCCACACAAAGCAAGTAGGAAGATGGTATCGTAAAAAGAAGGAATGGGCCACATCAAGACCAGTGATATCCGTCGGACCAGACGACTCCGCAGGTGAGTATCATAAAAGGTCTTTTTCCTATCGTTCAGGTCGGGTTGCGGGCAGATATACAGCATTGTAGAATGTTGTATCAGGCCGGAAAAGTGGTGTCCGTATATCATGTCGGTAAAACCGGGTGACATGTTCCTTTTAAGAGGACATGAAACATTTAATTCTTGATGAACTCAATGCTGAGTGCTCTTGACGTAAAAAACACCTTGGTCAGATTTATCGTTATTTTATGTATTGTAATGTGACAATACTAATATTACAAGTCTTATCTGAATTTGAACTTGGCTTTTAACATTTTAAATATTACTTTATTGGCATATGGTTTACATATTTTGAAAAACTGATTAAAATTTAAAAAAAATTAACTCATTCAATTATTAATACTGTATATTTCACAGCTGAAAGGTGCACGATCTTCTGGATGTATCCCACACTAGACAGCATTTCCTGTGTTGATATTATCATTGCAGAGTGTAAAGGGGGCTGGACAGTAATTTTAATAGCTATAGTCAGTCCCATCTCTGTCTCTATACATCAGATGTGACAGACAGGGACAGCTTGGCTATTAAAATTAGATAGGCTAGCATGCCTCCCATCTATTCCTTATTGCCAAACCCTGGTGCTGACAATCCAAAAAGAAGGTCTGCCAGAACATGTAGCAGAACTTTGAAAGGTGCTCCTACAAGTATATTAGTAAGTTGCATAGCTTATTAACTTAAGCACAATTTAGCTGGACAACCCATTTAACAATGGGAGCAAACCATAGACCATGAACTATCAGATTCAAATATATAACATGTATAGGCCCTCCAAGTTTTCTTGGCATAATTCAGAAGTACTGTAGATTGCCAGGCCTTTCCTCCACGCAGTAATGTGGCACCCATGAAGGAGCCACACTAAATACAAACCGCCTCATAAGAGATCAGTCACTGGAGAAGGACATCGTGGTCCAAAGAATGGAAGAAACAAGGCGAAGAGGAAGACCAGCAATTCGATGGCTTAATACAATCAAAATAACGGTGGAGAAGACCCTGGTTAACTTGCACAAGGTCTATCTTCCTACAGATCGTTCATCCATCAAGTCATCATGGCTCAAGATAGAGCTGAAGGCTCTTAAAATAAAATAAATAGGCCCTCATGACTGTCCCTCAAGAGAGGATGTGGAGCAGACAAGGATCAGACAATTTGAATTTACAATGCACAATCCTTGTTCTACAGGTACAGGTAGATAGGCAAGGAGTCCTATCACTCCTTCACCTTAAGGTACCTTCACACTAAACGACGCTGCAGCGATCCAGATCGCTGCAGCGTCGCTGTTTGGTCGCTGGAGAGCTGTCACACAGACCGCTCTCCAGCGACCAACGATGGCGGTAACCAGGGTAAACATCGGGTTACTAAGCGCAGGGCCACGCTTAGTAACCCGATGTTTACCCTGGTTACCATCCTAAAAGTTAAAAAAACAAACGCTACATACTTACCTACCGCTGTCTGTCCCCGGCGCTTTGCTTCTCTGCTCTGGCTGTGAGCGCCGGGCAGCCGGAAAGCAGAGCGGTGACATCACCGCTCTGCTTTCCGACCGCTGTGCTCACAGCCAGAGCAGAGAAGCACAGCGCCGGGGACAGACAGCGGTAGGTAAGTATGTAGTGGTTGTTTTTTTTTACTTTTAGGATGGTAACTGTTGTGAATTCAGTGGCTGAATTCACTCCTGTGGTCACAAGTGGTACTGCAGCTTCTGAGCTTCCTCCCTCAGGTGTTCTGGTGAGCTCGTTAACTGCTTCATTACTTAACTCCGCCTGATGCTGCTATCCTTGCTCCTTGTCAATGTTTCAGTGTTGGATCTGAGCTTCTCCTGATTGTTCCTGTGACCTGCTGCTCTGTATAGCTAAGTGCTTTTGCTTTTTTTGTTGCTTTTTTTCTGTCCAGCTGTCTTTTGTTTTGCTGGAAGCTCTGAGACGCAAAGGGTGTACCGCCGTGCCGTTAGTTCGGCACGGTGGGTTTTTTTTTGCCCCCTTTGCGTGGTTTTGCTTTAGGGTTTTTTGTAGACTGCAAAGTTCGCTTTACTGTCCTCGCTCTGTCCTAGAATATCGGGCCCCACTTTGCTGAATCTATTTCATCCCTACGTTTTGTCTTTTCATCTTACTCACAGTCATTATATGTGGGGGGCTGCCTTTTCCTTTGGGGAATTTCTCTGGGGCAAGTCAGGCCTATTTTTCTATCTTCAGGCTAGCTAGTTTCTTAGGCTGTGCCGAGTTGCCTAGGTAGTTGTTAGGCGCAATCCACAGCCGCTTTTAGTTGTGTTTAGGATAGGATCAGGTGTGCAGTCTACAGAGTTTCCACGTCTCAGAGCTCGTTCTTGTATTTTTGGGTATTTGTCAGATCACTGTGTGAGCTCTGATCGCTAAGCACACTGTGTTTCTGGATTGCCTTCATAACACCTGTCATTAGCAAACATAACAGTACAAGGAGCCAAACTAATGATTCTCAATAGAGGGAAAGAAAAAGTTCTGACATTTTTTTTTTTTTTTTCTGCTCTGTGTTCACTTTTTTTTTTTCCCCTAGACATTTGGGTGATTCTGGACACAGGTGTGGACATGGATATTCAGGGTCTGTGCTCTTCAATGGATAATCTCGTTATAAATGTACAAAAAATTCAAGATACTATTGATCAGAAATCTATGTTAGAACCAAGAATTCCTATTCCTGATTTGTTTTTTGGAGATAGAACTAAGTTTCAAAAATAATTGTAAGCTATTTCTGGCCTTGAAACCTCATTCTTCTGGTAATCCTATTCAACAGGTTTTGATTATTATTTCTTTTTTGCGCGGCGACCCTAAAGACTGGGCATTTTCTCTTGCGCCAGGAGACCCTGCATTGAGTAGTGTCGATGCGTTTTTCCTGGCGCTCGGATCGCTGTACGATGAGCCTAATTCAGTGGATCAGGCTGAGAAAAATTTGCTGGCTTTGTGCCAGGGTCAGGATGATATAGAAGTATATTGTCAGAAATTTAGGAAATGGTCAGTACTCACTCAGTGGAATGAATCTGCGCTGGCAGCTTTGTTCAGAAAGGGTCTCTCTGAGGCTCTTAAGGATGTCATGGTGGGATTTCCTATGCCTGCTGGTTTGAATGAGTCTTTGTCTTTGGCAATTCAGATCGGTCGACGCTTGCGCGAGCGTAAATCTGTGCACCATTTGGCGGTACTGCCTGAGGTTAAACCTGAGCCTATGCAGTGCGATAGGACTATGACTAGAGTTGAACGGCAGGAATACAGACGTCTGAATGGTCTGTGTTTCTACTGTGGTGATTCCACTCATGCTATTTCTGATTGTCCTAAGCGCACTAAGCGGTCCGCTAGGTCTGCCGTCATTGGTACTGTACAGTCCAAATTCCTTCTGTCCATTACCTTGATATGCTCTTTGTCGTCGTTTTCTGTCATGGCGTTTGTGGATTCGGGCGCTGCCCTGAATCTGATGGATTTGGATTATGCTAAACGTTGTGGGTTTTTCTTGGAGCCTTTGCGGTGTCCTATTCCATTGAGAGGAATTGATGCTACACCTTTGGCCAAGAATAAACCTCAATACTGGGCCCAGCTGACCATGTGCATGGCTCCTGCACATCAGGAAGTTATTCGCTTTCTGGTGTTGCATAATCTGCATGATGTGGTCGTGTTGGGGTTGCCATGGCTACAAACCCATAATCCAGTATTGGATTGGAATTCCATGTCGGTATCCAGCTGGGGTTGTCAGGGGGTACATGGTGATGTTCCATTTTTGTCGATTTCGTCATCCACCCCTTCTGAGGTCCCAGAGTTCTTGTCTGATTATCAGGATGTATTTGAAGAGCCCAAGTCCGATGCTCTACCTCCGCATAGGGATTGTGATTGTGCTATCAATTTGATTCCTGGTAGTAAATTCCCTAAAGGTCGATTATTTAATTTATCCGTGCCCGAACACGCCGCTATGCGCAGTTATGTGAAGGAATCCCTGGAGAAGGGACATATTCGCCCATCGTCATCACCACTGGGAGCAGGGTTCTTCTTTGTAGCCAAGAAGGATGGTTCGCTGAGACCGTGTATTGATTACCGCCTTCTTAATAAGATCACTGTTAAATTTCAGTATCCCTTGCCATTGTTATCTGACTTGTTTGCTCGGATTAAGGGGGCTAGTTGGTTCACTAAGATAGATCTTCGTGGTGCGTATAATCTGGTGAGAATCAGGCAAGGAGATGAATGGAAAACTGCATTCAATACGCCCGAGGGTCATTTTGAGTATCTAGTGATGCCGTTCGGACTTGCCAATGCTCCATCTGTGTTTCAGTCTTTTATGCATGACATCTTCCGTGAGTATCTGGATAAATTCCTGATTGTTTACTTGGATGACATTTTGATCTTCTCAGATGATTGGGAGTCTCATGTGAAGCAGGTCAGAATGGTTTTTCAGGTCCTGCGTGCTAACTCTTTGTTTGTGAAGGGATCAAAGTGTCTCTTCGGTGTGCAGAAAGTTTCATTTTTGGGGTTCATCTTTACCCCTTCTACTATCGAGATGGATCCAGTTAAGGTCCAAGCCATCCAGGATTGGATTCAGCCGACATCTCTGAAAAGTCTGCAAAAGTTCCTGGGCTTTGCTAATTTTTATCGTCGCTTCATCTGTAATTTTTCTAGCATTGCCAAACCATTGACCGATTTGACCAAGAAGGGTGCTGATTTGGTTAATTGGTCTTCTGCTGCTGTGGAAGCTTTTCAGGAGTTGAAGCGTCGTTTTTGTTCTGCCCCTGTGTTGTGTCAGCCAGATGTTTCTCTTCCGTTCCAGGTCGAGGTTGATGCTTCTGAGATTGGAGCAGGGGCGGTTTTGTCACAGAGAGGTTCTGATTGCTCAGTGATGAAACCTTGTGCTTTCTTTTCCAGGAAGTTTTCGCCCGCTGAGCGTAATTATGATGTGGGCAATCGAGAGTTGCTGGCCATGAAGTGGGCATTCGAGGAGTGGCGTCATTGGCTTGAAGGAGCTAAGCATCGCGTGGTGGTATTGACTGATCATAAGAACTTGACTTATCTCGAGTCTGCCAAGCGCTTGAATCCTAGACAGGCCCGTTGGTCGTTATTTTTTGCCCGCTTCGACTTTGTGATTTCGTACCTTCCGGGCTCTAAAAATGTGAAGGCGGATGCTCTGTCTAGGAGTTTTGTGCCCGACTCTCCGGGTTTATCTGAGCCAGTGGGTATCCTCAAGGA
This sequence comes from Ranitomeya imitator, assembly GCF_032444005.1. Lineage (NCBI taxonomy): Eukaryota > Metazoa > Chordata > Amphibia > Anura > Dendrobatidae > Ranitomeya > Ranitomeya imitator. The sequence continues at coordinate 1,037,940,973 of NC_091282.1, forward strand.
AGGAGTCATTGTGTCTGCCATCTCCCCTGATTTGCGGCGGGTGCTGCAAAAATTTCAGGCGAATAAACCTGATCGTTGTCCAGCAGAGAAACTGTTCGTCCCTGATAGGTGGACTAATAAACTTATCTCTGAACTTCATTGTTCGGTGTTGGCTGGTCATCCTGGAATCTTTGGTACCAGAGAGTTAGTGGCTAGATCCTTCTGGTGGCCATCTCTGTCACGGGATGTATGTACTTTTGTGCAGTCCTGTGGGATTTGTGCTAGGGCTAAGCCCTGCTGTTCTCGTGCCAGTGGGTTGCTTTTGCCCTTGCCGGTCCCAAAGAGGCCTTGGACACATATTTCGATGGATTTCATTTCTGACCTTCCCGTTTCTCAAAAGATGTCAGTCATTTGGGTGGTCTGTGATCGCTTTTCTAAAATGGTCCATCTGGTGCCCTTGGCTAAATTGCCTTCCTCCTCTGATTTGGTACCTTTGTTCTTTCAGCATGTGGTTCGGTTGCATGGCATTCCTGAGAATATTGTTTCTGACAGAGGTTCCCAGTTTGTTTCAAGGTTTTGGTGAGCCTTTTGTGGTAGGATGGGCATTGACCTATCCTTTTCCTCGGCTTTCCATCCTCAGACTAATGGCCAGACCGAACGAACCAATCAGACCTTGGAAACATATCTGAGATGTTTTGTTTCTGCAGACCAGGATGATTGGGTGTCCTTTTTGCCGTTGGCTGAGTTCGCCCTTAATAATCGGGCCAGCTCGGCTACCTTGGTTTCTCCATTTTTTTGCAATTCTGGGTTCCATCCTCGTTTCTCTTCAGGACAGGTTGAGTCTTCGGACTGTCCTGGTGTGGATTCTGTGGTGGATAGGTTGCAGCAGATCTGGACTCAGGTAGTGAACAATTTGATCTTGTCCCAGGAGAAAGCTCAACTTTTCGCTAATCGCAGACGCCGTGTGGGTCCCCGACTTCGTGTTGGGGATCTGGTTTGGTTATCTTCTCGTCATATTCCTATGAAGGTTTCCTCTCCTAAATTTAAACCTCGTTTTATTGGTCCGTATAGGATTTCTGAGGTTCTCAATCCTGTGTCTTTTCGTTTGACCCTCCCAGACTCCTTTTCCATACATAATGTATTCCATAGGTCGTTGTTGCGGAGATACGTGGTACCTATGGTTCCATCTGTTGAGCCTCCTGCCCCGGTTTTGGTGGAGGGGGAATTGGAGTATATTGTGGAGAAGATTTTGGATTCTCGTGTTTCTAGACGGAAACTCCAGTATCTGGTTAAATGGAAGGGTTATGCTCAGGAAGATAATTCCTGGGTTTTTGCCTCTGATGTTCATGCTTCCGATCTTGTTCGTGCCTTTCATGCGGCTCATCCTGGTCGGCCTGGGGGCTCTGGTGAGGATTCGGTGACCCCTCCTCAAGGGGGGGTACTGTTGTGAATTCTGTGGCTGAATTCACTCCTGTGGTCACAAGTGGTACTGCAGCTTCTGAGCTTCCTCCCTCAGGTGTTCTGGTGAGCTCGTTAACTGCTTCATTACTTAACTCCGCCTGATGCTGCTATCCTTGCTCCTTGTCAATGTTTCAGTGTTGAATCTGAGCTTCTCCTGATTGTTCCTGTGACCTGCTGCTCTGTATAGCTAAGTGCTTTTTGCTTTTTTGTTGCTTTTTTTCTGTCCAGCTTGTCTTTGTTTTGCTGGAAGCTCTGAGACGCAAAGGGTGTACTGCCGTGCCGTTAGTTCGGCACGGTGGTTTTTTTTTGCCCCCTTTGCGTGGTTTGGCTTTAGGGTTTTTTGTAGACTGCAAAGTTCGCTTTACTATCCTCGCTCTGTCCTAGAATATCGGGCCCCACTTTGCTGAATCTATTTCATCCCTACGTTTTGTCTTTTCATCTTACTCACAGTCATTATATGTGGGGGGCTGCCTTTTCCTTTGGGGAATTTCTCTGGGGCAAGTCAGGCCTATTTTTCTATCTTCAGGCTAGCTAGTTTCTTAGGCTGTGCCGAGTTGCCTAGGTAGTTGTTAGGCGCAATCCACAGCCGCTTTTAGTTGTGTTTAGGATAGGATCAGGTGTGCAGTCTACAGAGTTTCCACGTCTCAGAGCTCGTTCTTGTATTTTTGGGTATTTGTCAGATCACTGTGTGCGCTCTGATCGCTAAGCACACTGTTTCTGGATTGCCTTCATAACACCTGTCATTAGCAAACATAACAGGTAACCAGGGTAAACATCGGGTTACTAAGCGCGGCCCTGCGCTTAGTAACCCGATGTTTACCCTGGTTACCAGCGAAGACATCGCTGAATCAGTGTCACACACGCCGATTCAGCGATGTCAGCGGGAGAGCCAGCGACCAAAGAAAGGTCTGGCCCTCTAGCCCCGACCAACGACATCACAGCAGGATTCTGATCGCTGCTGCGTGTCAAACTAAACGATATCGCTAGCGAGGACGCTGCAACGTCACGGATTGCTAGCGATATCGTTTAGTGTGAAGGTACCTTTACTCTGCTCTCTCTATAGAAAACAAGGGAATGCTCAGACAGGCCAAATGTTAGTGTGTATGGGGGAGTGGTGAATGATCGCTAACTGAACTCTCTGGACCATTATATTGACTCCTTTAGTGTATCACCAGTCTTAAAGCAATATAAATATACAAATAGCTGGACTCTTGCTTTCACTTGTTTTAGCACATTAATTCTAAAAAGAAAAAAATATTTGACATTTTAAAACATAAGAGTAAGGATGGATTCACATCCGTGTTTGAGGGTCATGCAGCTCAGACTGACGACAGATCTCCTACGATACGATACGATACACTTTATTGATCCCGTGGCAAATTATGGTATCACAGCAGCTTGACTTAAATCATAAAAATCATAAAGGAATTACATAGTTGACATGACAGTTTGTTGACAGAACAACATTATACATTATACATTAGAATAGGACATACACAACAAGTGAACTGAAATGTAGAGAAATAAGTAGACATTCACCTTGGTGGTTTAACCCTAATGTTATTGTTGTACATTCCCATGGCAGTTGGCACAAACGATTTCCTATATTTTTCCTTCTTACACCTCAGAAGTATTAGCCGGTTACTGAAGGTGCTCTTCTGTCTCATGAATAGCTCATATAGTGGATGTGCATGTGCATTATTGTTCATAACAATAATGACCCAAACGTGACAGTCCCCTACACAATTATGAGGTTGTCGCATTAGGAGATCCAGAGCCAGTCTGTGCATCGCAATCCGTACTGAAACACAGATGTGTTAATCCGGCTGAATGATAAGTATGCATACCAGCTAAGGTGGGAGGTCTTATGTGATGGTCTCATCAGGAGACATGCATTTCAGCATCGTGCTTCTGCTGTACGGAGTTGTGCGCAGATAAAGTAGAACATTTTATTAAACGCCCCCGATTAGGTTACTTTATCCTACTCTAACACTAAAATGAATCAACAAACCAATGTGTTGAAACAGGCAGCTTTCATCCCAAAGGCGAATGTCAAGTTCACAGAGCATGATATATGAGCACTGGAGAAGCAGTTATACTACATCATTACAAGTCACCCTTGGTGCACAACTATTAACAACAACACACTTTTTTGCCCTCCCTCGCTCCGAAATTTGTTTTAGTACTTTACAGGAATCCTTGTTTCACTCTATGACTATAAACAGTATGGCTACATATAAATTTACAGGTGCTGAAATCTAAAAAAAAAAAGGTTTTACCTTTAAAGAAAGCTTCTAAAAACATACTATCGCATATAGTATTCCCCACAAGGCAGACAAATTGCTGAGCTACGGAATATTTTCAGAAGGTTGTGGAAAATACAATTTTATACCTGGTTAAACATACCAAGTAACTTGTGCTACATTGGTGAAACATCGTGTGTGTGCGAGACCACGACTACTCGCCAGATTTCGCAATGTAGTACTAGGAACGCTAGCTGCCGGGAGCATCGGTAATGCTGCGCGTGACGCCGGTAGGTGAGAATATTGTGATTTTTTATTTTTTTAAATTATTTTTAACATTATATCTTGTTACTATTGATGCTGCATAGGCAGCATCAATAGTAAAATGAGAAAGAGAGCGAGCGAGAAAAGTTCCCTGACTGGAAATTCTTCCACGCATGCTCAGTTTGAAAAGACGGGACCCGTCCCTGGATTCCTGCTTTTCACAGTCAGCGATGCATAGGCTTGCATTGTAGCCAGTGAAGGGCAGTGCAGGATGCGTCGCTGACAGATTTTTTGACATGCAGAAAAAACGTTCCTATGAACGTTTTCTCTGTCCAACAGACCGTTTTTTTACGCAGGATCCAGTGCACGACGGATGAAACAGATGGCCATCCGTCACAATCTGTTTCTAATACAAGTCTATGAGAAAATGCAGGATCCTGCAAATTTTTTTGCAGGATCCTGCATTCTCAAAAAAAAAAAATAGACATCTCGATGGGAGCTGAAAGACGCAAGTGTGAAAGAGGCCTAAGCCGAGTTATTCAGCACTTTTGTTTGTGCTGAAAATGCCATTTAAGTAGACAGAAGAGGGACCCCTCTGACACCTTATCGACATTCTTGTGATTAATTTGTGGAGTGACAATTGCATTTTTATGACAGTCAGGGGGCCTACTGAAGTGTTTGCCATTTTGGTGCTCCAGTCAAACCATTCCCTTTAAGTAAATTGTGCTCAAATTGGGGGAGAGCCGAGTTTGATATCTACATTAGGAAACAAGGCAGGTGAAACTTATTACAAGTGTATGTCTAGCTTTGTGACAAGTGTCACAAAACTCATTTGTTCAGAGCGGCCTATTCATGCCTGATTCCCTAATCAAACTCATTTTATGTTTGTGTGTGTGTAGCCCATTCAGTATCTCCATCTACCCCCCACTCCATGAAGATGGCTGGACCATCATTGTAAATACATAATTGTAAATACACACCTGTACTTTGTATCTCCCCCACCTCATTGTAGATTGTAAGCTCTCACGAGCAGGGTTGTCTTATTTTGTCTTATTTTGCTTTATTACTGTATTGTTAACATTGTTACCTATGACTGTTGTGTTTGAAACTGTTAAACTGTAAAGCGCTGCGGAATATGTTGGCGCTATATAAATAAAGATTATTATTATTATTATTATAAGTGGAAGACCTATGTGCGCGACCAAACGCCGAAGTTATAGGAGTTTGGAGGCATCTAAATGATATCTAAATGGAAAGGTTTAAAACTTTCATGCTGATGGTGTGGATGTGGGTGGAAAGGTAATGTAAAAGTCTGTAACCAAGCTCAATAATGGTTTGCTATAAGTGGTGGGAAAGGCCTGGTGGATGGTTGATGATGGCCACTTGCAAAATGGATAGTGAGCAAAAATGGACCATCCTGTTCTGAACCCAGTCTTCTGAATTGGCCTGTAACAATAATACTCTCTTGACTCACATTATTCTATACCAGCCTATCCGGTCGGATCAAAGACCAACTAGCTGATAGAAATTTACCATCTTCTTGATGATCTTATTTCTCTTGCCACCTGAGTGGACTTTTGTTTAAACAAAGGTAGAAAGGAAAAACAACAAGGTTACTTACCGGTAGCCAGTTTTTATGGAACCAATAAAGCACACTTGAGAGGGATCCACCCAGCCAGGACAGGAAACCTACTGAAATAAAACGGCGGTATCTCTCCCCCACTTCAGTTGGGTTACAGAGCATGAGAGGACCTCCAGATAATTTACACGCATGACCAACCCCACATTATAAAAAAAAACATCCAAACTATAGTGCACACCAAAAAAGTAAGAATGAGGGGAATATATGGGTGCTGTCATGGGTTCCGGAAAAACTGGCTACCGATAAGTAACCTTGGTGTTTTCCCTTCACCCATGACTGCACACCTGAGAGATTTGTGGAGAAATGAAACACCTTAGGGACCCCTTGTAGCACCCTTCTACCAAAGGTCAAGTCAGCAGTGGAGGACAAATTCAGTCTGTAGTGCTTAAAGAAAGTAGATGTGAGGACCACGTAGCGGCCTTACAGATCTGATCAACTAAAACTTCCGCTTTTCTGCCCAGGAGGTAGCCACGGCTCTGATGGAATGAGCCTTGTTGCCTTCAGGAACCGGAGCACCGCTCGTAGTACAAGTTAAACTGGTCATGGACATATACTCTAACATGGACCTCCTCATCTAAGGTATGGCATTTTACTTCCCTGGATTTTTTGGGTTATTACAAAAGGAGGGCAAAGTAATCTCTTGGCTCCTATGGAATTTAAAAACCTCCTTAGGGAGATATGCCGGGTCTGGCCTTTGAACAGCTCTGTCGTCATACATCTGTGTGTAGGGGGGACATATGGACAGGGCCTGCATATACCGCTCACCCTGCGGGCTGATGTTAGGGCCATTAGTCAAACAGTCTTAAGTGTTAGGAACTTCATAGATAAATCCTGTAAGGGCTCAAATGGGTCTCTAGTTAGCACCTTTAAAACTAGGTTCAGGTCCCATGGAGGAATTTTTGGGACTATAACCAGTCTGGATCTACTACAGGATCTTATAAAGTGAGACACCCATTTTCTTGCTGCTAGGTTGTAATTATTGAAGGCACCCAGGGCCGATAGCTGCACCTTGAGAGAGTTCGTTGTTTACCCTAGTTCCAACCCCGACTGCAGAAACTCTAGAATGGACCCATCCCCTAAGGGCTGCCATAAAAACTCCGGGAATACCTTACATATTCTACTATGGATCTTTGATGTATTTGGTTTCCTACTTTTCAACAGGGTGGAGACTAGCCATGATGAGAACCCCGCCGTAATGCCCTGTCAAATTCCATGCTGCTAGATGGAAGCCTTTCACGAGAGTGGCATACTGGCCCCTGGGTAAGAAGGTCCGGGATCTCTGGTAGAATCGATTAGCCTTAGAAGGGAAAACCCATGGGCTCTACGGCCAAAATGGCGTAATGAGAATCACTTTCGACTGACCCTACCTGATCTTCCTCGTGACTGTTGGAATCATCGCTATTGGAGGAAAGGCATAGGCCAGCCTGAATCTCAAGGAAATCTGAAGAGCATCTCCTGTGAATGGTTTCTTCCGTGGGTTTAACAAACAGAAGTTCTTAACTTTTCTGTTGTGTAAGCTGGCAAACAGATCCATCTCCGGCCGCCTCCATGCCCACACTATCTGCTGGAAAATTTGGGAATTTAGAGACCATTCTCCCCATCTCAATTTCTCGTGACTCAGGAAGTCTGCTTTTATGTTATCTATTCCTTTTATGTGAAGTGCCATAAGGGTCAGTAGGTGTTGCTCGGCTACCTGGAGTATGATGTCTGCTGCCATCATTAGGGTATGGGACCTTGTGGTTGACAAAAGCCACACCACTGCTCGATTGTCCGACATGAATCATATATGGCGACCCCAGAGGAAGGGGAGAAAGTGTCTCAATGCTCTTTCCACAGCCCACATCTCTTTCAAGTTCGAACCTTGGCCCCTCTGTAGAGGAGACCAGGACCCCTTGAACTGAGTGAGACCTTAGACGTGCCCCCATCTGGTATTGCTCGCATCTGTCGTGATAATGTCCTCCACTGGCCTTTCTTACTGTCCACCAAAACAGAGAACCCCTTATTTCAGAAGAAATGTAACTTTCCCTATAAATGCCCTTTTAACAACCTCTGTGCAAACACGACCTCCCACTAACTGCCTAAGGTGAAATTGGACCCATCTTACTGCCGGGATACAAGATATCAGGAAATCTAGCAAGGACATTGCTTTTCTTAGTGTTATACGTGTCTGATCAATCGCTGACAGTGCCAGGGCAACTATTTTAACTATTTTGTCCTTTGGTAGGAGACAGAACTGATGCTCAGAGTCCAAAACCAACCCCAGGAAGGGCTATATCCTTTATGGTTTTAGCCTCGATTCTAGGGTATTTACCATCCAACCCAGCTCTTCTAGGACAACCGTTACCTCCCTCAGCTGTTCTGCACAGTAATCTTCTGACCTTCTGACTATAAGGAAATCACCCAGGTATGGGAATGATAATGGTGTTTTGAGAACGAGGGTAGGCCATCACCTCCGCTATTACCTTGGTAAATACTCTTGGAGCTATTGACAGTCCGAATCGAAGGGCTGTATATTGGTAATGCTTGACCCGTCCATGGACATGCAGAGCCACCCTCAGGAAGTTTTGATGGTCCCGATGGATTGGGATGTGATATTAGGCATCCTTCAAATCAATGACCGCCATGAAACAATTCTGGAATAACAGCCTTATTAGCTGTTTTTTCCTCCCATTCTATACCCCCCTGCTGAAGATGTTTTAAATCGTCACAATAAAGATTGGATTTTAGAAACGGTGAGTGCCACTATTTATATATATATATATATATATATATATATATATATATATATGTATATATATATATATATATATATATATATATATTTGTCTAAGGGTTTTTCTGTCTGTCTGTCCTGGAAATCCCGCGTCTCTGATCAGCGACGGGCACAGCATGGCGACGATGATGTCATAAAGGTTGCCTCGACCAATCAGCGACGGGCACAGTCTGCCGCGAATTCGCCTCGACCAATCAGCGATGGGCACAGTATCGACGTAGATGTCAATGGTTGCCATGGCGACGATGATGTCATAAAGGTTGCCTCGACCAATCAGCGACGGGCACAGCATGGCGACGATGTCAAAGGTTGCCTCGACCAATCAGCGACGGGCACAGTCTGCCGCGAATTCGCCTCGACCAATCAGCGATGGGCACAGTATCAACGTAGATGTCATAATGGTTGCCATGGCGACGATGATGTCATAAAGGTTGCCTCGACCAATCAGCGACGGGCACAGCATGGCGACGATGATGTCAAAGGTTGCCTCGACCAATCAGCGACGGGCACAGTCTGCCGCGAATTCGCCTCGACCAATCAGCGATGGGCACAGTATCGACGTAGATGTCATAATGGTTGCCATGGCGACGATGATGACATAAAGGTTGCCTCGACCAATCAGCGACGGGCACAGCATGGCGACGATGATGTCAAAGGTTGCCTCGACCAATCAGCGACGGGCACAGTCTGCCGCGAATTCTGGAATCATCATTGTCCATATACTACGGCGACATGCATATTCTAGAATACCCGATGCGTTAGAATCGGGCCACAATCTAGTCTATATATATAATTGTCTAAGGGTTTTTATGTCTGTCTGTCTGTCCTGGAAATCCCGCGTCTGATTGGTCGAGGCCACCAGGCCTCGACCAATCAGCGACGGGCACAGCATGGCGACGATGATGTCATAAAGGTTGCCTCGACCAATCAGCGACGGGCACAGTCTGCCGCGAATTTCCACAATCTAATATATATACAGTGGGGCAAAAAAGTATTTAGTCAGTCAGCAATAGTGCAAGTTCCACCACTTAAAAAGATCAGAGGCGTCTGTAATTTACATCATAGGTAGACCTCAACTATGGGAGACAAACTGAGAAAAAAAAAATCCAGAAAATCACATTGTCTGTTTTTTTAACATTATATTTGCATATTATGGTGGAAAATAAGTATTTGGTCAGAAACAAACAATCAAGATTTCTGGCTCTCACAGACCTGTAACTTCTTCTTTAAGAGTCTCCTCTTTCCTCCACTCATTACCTGTAGTAATGGCACCTGTTTAAACTTGTTATCAGTATAAAAAGACACCTGTGCACACCCTCAAACAGTCTGACTCCAAACTCCACTATGGTGAAGACCAAAGAGCTGTCAAAGGACACCAGAAACAAAATTGTAGCCCTGCACCAGGCTGGGAAGACTGAATCTGCAATAGCCAACCAGCTTGGAGTGAAGAAATCAACAGTGGGAGCAATAATTAGAAAATGGAAGACATACAAGACCACTGATAATCTCCCTCCATCTGGGGCTCCACGCAAAATCCCACCCCGTGGGGTCAGAATGATCACAAGAACGGTGAGCAAAAATCCCAGAACCACGCGGGGGGACCTAGTGAATGAACTGCAGAGAGCTGGGACCAATGTAACAAGGCCTACCATAAGTAACACACTACGCCACCATGGACTCAGATCCTGCAGTGCCAGACGTGTCCCACTGCTTAAGCCAGTACATGTCCGGGCCCGTCTGAAGTTTGCTAGAGAGCATTTGGATGATCCAGAGGAGTTTTGGGAGAATGTCCTATGGTCTGATGAAACCAAACTGGAACTGTTTGGTAGAAACACAACTTGTCGTGTTTGGAGGAAAAAGAATACTGAGTTGCATCCATCAAACACCATATCTACTGTAAAGCATGGTGGTGGAAACATCATGCTTTGGGGCTGTTTCTCTGCAAAGGGGCCAGGACAACTGATCCGGGTACATGAAAGAATAAATGGGGCCATGTATCGTGAGATTTTGAGTGCAAACCTCCTTCCATCAGCAAGGGCATTGAAGATGAAACGTGGCTGGGTCTTTCAACATGACAATGATACAAAGCACACCGCCAGGGCAACGAAGGAGTGGCTTCGTAAGAAGCATTTCAAGGTCCTGGAGTGGCCTAGCCAGTCTCCAGATCTTAACCCTATAGAAAACCTTTTGGAGGGAGTTGAAAGTCCGTGTTGCCAAGCGAAAAGCCAAAAACATCACTGCTCTAGAGGAGATCTGCATGGAGGAATGGGCTAACATACCAACAACAGTGTGTGGCAACCTTGTGAAGACTTACAGAAAACGTTTTGACCTCTGTCATTGCCAACAAAGGATATATTACGAAGTATTGAGATGAAATTTTGTTTCTGACCAAATACTTATTTTCCACCATAATATGCAAAAAAAATGTTAAAAAAAACAGACAATGTGATTTTCTGGATTTTTTTTTCTCAGTTTGTCTCCCATAGTTGAGGTCTACCTATGATGTAAATTACAGATGCCTCTCATCTTCTTAAGTGGTGGAACTTGCACTATTGCTGACTGACTAAATACTTTTTTGCCCCACTGTATATACTAGCTGAAGAGCCCGGCGTTGCCTGGGCATAGTAAATATCTGTGGTTAGTTATAGCACGTCACTTCTCTTATTTTCCCATCACGCCTCTCTTTTTCCCAATCATATCTTTAATTTTCCCCCTCACATCTGTCATTTTCTCCCTCACACCTCTCATTTTCTCCCTCACTCCTCTCATTCCCCCCTAACACGTCATTTCGACCTCACATCTGTCATTTTCCGATCACTACACTATTTTCCCTCACTCCTCTCATTTTGCACTCACACCTTTTCATTTTCACCTCACACCTCTCATTTTCACCTCAGTATATACATGTTTGTCATCTCCCTTATATATAGTATACACCGGTATGTCATCTCCTGTATATAGTATATACCTGTATGTCATCTCCCCTGTATATAGTATATACCTGCTGTGTGTCATCTCCGCTGTATATAGTATATACCTGTATGTCATCTCCTCCTATATATAGTATATACCTGTATGTCATCTCCTCCTATATATAGTATATACCTGTATGTCATCTCCTCCTATATATAGTATATACCTGTATGTCATCTCCTCCTATATATAGTATATACCTGTATTTCATCTCCTTCTATATATAGTATATACTTGTATGTCATCTCCTCCTGTATATAGTATATACCTGTGTGTCATCTCCCCTGTATATAGTATATATCTGTGTGTCATCTCCTCCTGTATATAGTATATACCTGTATGTCATCTTATATATAGCATATACCTGTATGTCATCTCCTCCTGTATATAGTATATACCTGTAGGTAATCTGCTCCTGTATATAGTATATACCTGTGTGTCATCTCCTTCTGTATATAGTATATACCTGTATGTCATCTCCTCCTCTATATAGTATATATCTGTGTGTCATCTCCCCTGTATATAGTATATACCTGTGTGATCTCCTGTATTAGACCTCGTTAACACGTTATTTGCTCAGCATTTTTACCTCAGTATTTGTAAGATAAATTGGCAGCCTGATAAATCCCCAGCCAACAGGAAGCCCTCCCCCTGGCAGTATATATTAGCTCACACAAACACATAATAGACAGGTCATGTGACTGACAGCTGCTGTATTTCCTATATGGTACATTTGTTGCTCTTGTAGTTTGTCTGCTTATTAATCAGATTTTTATTTTTGAAGGCTAATACCAGACTTGTGTGTGTTTTAGGGCGAGTTTCGTTTGTCAAGTTGTGTGTGTTGAGTTGTGTGTGGCGACATGCATGTAGTGACTTTTGTGAGATGAGTTTTGTGTGGCAACATGCGTGTAGCAGCTTTTTGTGTGTCGAGTTGCATGTGACAGGTTAGTGTAGCAAGTTGTGTGCAGCAAGTTTTGCGCATGGCGAGTTTTGCGCGTGGTGAGTTTTATGTCTGGTGCCTTTTGAGTATGTGCAAGTTTTGTGTGATGCAACTTTTGCATGTGTTGCAAATTTTGTGCATGTGGCAATTTTTCCGCGTGTGCAAGTTTTGCGTGTGGTGAGTTTTCCATGAGGTGAGTTTTGCACTTGTGGCGAGTTTTGCGTGAGCCTAGTTTTTGCATGTGGCGAGTTTTGCGCGTGGCGAGTTTTGAGCGGCGACTTTTGTGTTTCGACTTTTATGTGGCGAAATGTGTGCTGAGGGTGGTATATGTGTTCAAGCACGTGGTAGTGTGTGGCGCATTTTGTGTGTGTGTTCATATCCCCATGTGTGGTGAGTATCTCATGTCGGGGCCCCACCTTAGCAACTGTACGCTAGAGCGCCATCGCTCTCATTCTTTAAGTCCCCCTTGTTCACATCTGGCAGCTGTCAATTTGCCTCCAACACTTTTCCTTTCACTTTTCCCCATTATGTAGATAGGGGCAAAATTGTTTGGTGAATTGGAATGCGCGGGGTTAAAATTTCACCTTACAACATAGCCTATGACGCTCTCGGGGTCCAGACGTGTGACTGTGCAAAATTTTGTTTCTGTAGCTGCGACGGTGCAGATGCCAATCACGGACATACATACACACATTCAGCTTTATATAGTAGATATAATATATATATATATATATATATATATATATATATATATATATATATATATATATATATATGCAATTGTTTACAGGGTTTGGCACCCATGAATCCGAAAGGGTGGTGTATTTGACGTGGAAATCACGCACAGTGGATATTTGGGCTCAGGTGTTGCAGCGGTGAAGGATTCTTTCTTTTATAGTATTGATTCTGGAGCTTTATGGCTGTGTTCAATGACTCCATCTTGAAGGAATAATTCACAATTCATCGGTTGAGCTTCCTCAGGTTGGTAATAGTTTTTGAAGAACCATCCGGCTTCGTTATCAAAAAATATGGGGAATAAAATCCCCTATCTCTTCCACCGGGACTTCGCACAGAACATGCTTTTGTAGAAGTCTCAAGATTTCTGCCTCCAGGGCCAGCTGTTCTCCTGGTGATTTCCTATGGGTTGTTAATACAAAGGTCTGGCAAGATGGATAGACAGTCTATTTTAAGACAGACCTTGATGACACCCAAGATCCAGCAACTGGGGGAGATGTTCATCCAGGCAGGCAGAAAGAGGGAGAGCCTTCCCCCTACTGCTGACCTAACGTCATTGCGAGGACTTTTAGGAAGATGTAGAGGGTCCTCTGAACACATATCTAGACTCCTTTTTTATCCTTGAACTCCCAGCTTTTCCTTTCTCCCAGAGGATGTCCCCTATTAAACTTCCTCCTCTGAAAGGATGGCTTCCTAGCTTCAGCAGTGAAACGAGGGAATCCTTTTTTTTTTTTTTATTGTCGGCCTTTTCCAGAATGTCTTCTAGTTTCTGTCCAAAGAGAAACTGGCCATCACATAGGATGGAGCAGAGTATTTTTTGAAGGCAGGTCTCCATGACACATCTTCAGCCATTAGGCCCATCTGATAGGCTCACTGACTTAGCCGCTAACCTCACAGTCTGCTGAGGTGTCTGCCAGAAAGGCCACTGCTCTTCGCAACAGTCATATTGGCCAAGATTTAATCTCTTGGGACGTTGCTGAAGCTGCTCCTCCATTTGTTGCAGCCTGATAATAAGGGAGCGGGCAGGGCAAGTCCCAGATATTGCCGGCTTCAGATCCCCTGCGGCTGCCTTCTAGGTGTGCCTCAGAAACCCATCAGCTTTTTTATCCAATGGGTCTCTAAGTGCGCCGGATTCTTCAAAGGGCAGGGCCGATCTCAGGATTTCACCACTGCCCCGTCGATTTTAGAGAATTTATTCCACCTCTCTGAGTTTATCCCCTCAAAGGGGTATCTCCTCTATAAGGATGAGGGTAGGCTACCAGATCTTTCCAGCTTCTTCCACTCTATGAGCGCTCATATCCTGGAATAGGAAAGGTGCGCTTCCTGCTTTTCTCTAGACCCCGAAGCATTGTATCCTCTAGGGATTTAGGTGCTTTACCCTCCTTTAGGCCCATTCTTGACCTGACTGCCCTAACCAACTGTCACGATATGGTATGAAATATCATATAAGTTAATTTTCTCTTGTTAGCCAGGCTGCGGGCTAAAAAGCCCCCTTCCCTTTCACTCAGCCAAGAGCTTTCCTTTCCAAGGTATGGGGGAAGAAAGATTTTATTGCCTCTAGCTCTGAGAGCAAAGGAATTTACGACCGCTAGTGAAGGCTCAAACTCTATCCAGCTAGAACTGGATTACAAGTCCCCAGAATCCCTGAGGTCTTTGTTCTGTTATTGTAAGATATTAGGCAAACAATTTAAGCTAGAAATAGGAAAAATATATATTCTTTACGTCCCTCGGCGGATCTATCTAAACATGAGCTTCTAACTCCATCAGGTAAAAAAGTAGGGATTTCTCTGTAATGATGCATCACACATATGACATATTTGATCTCATTAGAATGCCCATGTTAATACGAGATGAATGCTGGGTTGGTTATGACTGACATGTTCTGGAGCGGAGTTATAGAAATTAGACAAATTTAAGGTTGAATTACTAAAACTGAAGAGGTAGGAGGGACGAGGTGATCCAACCCCTTTCTGGGATGTCACAGGCTGCAGCTATAACTGTCTGGTCAGATCCCAGCAGTCAGTCTGCTGTTGGAAGAACATGTGAGTCTAACTGAAGAGCTGTTCTAATGCACTGGGACAAATGGAAACCCCCCACCAGCATGGTTTTTGCCTGAACTGATATTAACTGAACATGTGAGTTGTACCTTTTCTTATGTAATCCGTTTGTTTTATAATTATCTTGTACATATTTTCAATTGTCTCATATTGTAACATCTTTATATGACTTTTTATAAACACTGCCTGAAACGTTTGACAGAGTATAATATTTAATACTAGAGTCGTTCTCATGCTCTAAAACATACCCTGTCTTCTGAAGGGAATTACGCTACTGTTTTGGGTTAGCTTCGGACCCATTTAATCGAAGCTGGTGGCAGTTTACCGTGTGCAGGCTTTTGGGTGTTGTTGTAGCGACTGCGGCGTTGATAATTATTGTTCCTGCCTGAGCGGGAGTACTTTATCGCGTCGCTGCAGCGTGCCCAATAGCCAGTACATAGCAGGCAGCCTTTCTGGCGACTAATTACCCCAGGTGAAGTACCTAATCTGACCTGAGAGTAAG